>NW_009636896.1:2891-34323 GCF_000690535.1 Cariama cristata | reverse complement strand
GCTGAACCAAGTTTTTCCCTCAGTATGCCAAGGTAACAGATTTCACTTTCTCTGGCATGGAAAAGGTCAAGGGAAAACTTTGTTTGAAATTTGTTATTAAAAAATCATTGACCATCACTAACATCATAGATAGGTGTGGGCCTGCATTAAATGAAAAAAATCAACCCAGACTTTCACACAATTAAGCTCAAAGATGATTCTAAGTAGTATAGCATGTCTTTATTGCATATTGCCTTATCTTGCTAATGTCAGCCTGAAAGTGTTCCAGGCAAATCTGTTCAGAAAAAGAGCACAGTATGTACGAATCTCTCTAACCTAAACAAGATAGGGTGCTTCTTACAGGTATGCAGTTTACAAGGCATGGAACATATGCTGAATGGGGAAAACAAAAGAAATCGTGATCGTGTAGCAATCAACCATCTGAATAAACAAGGATGCTGTGGACAAAAGTCTTTCATTACTTGAATGATCACAAAGAGTGCAAATTAAGCCTGCACTTTCAAAAGCCTTTATTAATGTATTTTGGTGGCTTTTGAACCTCTAATGCCATTGTTTTTTGTTTGGCAAAAGTACTATTCAGGGGAACACGAGACACTGAGTGTAGCTCACGCAGACAACAAGCAAAAGTCTCAATAAACTAATAAGAAAGTCTTAATAGACTGTGATTATAACAAAGGATCTTGAACAAAAAATCTCCAACACCCCTAACCCCCCAAATCCAACCTGATTGTAACAGTACGTTTGCCAACTGCTCATATGGGAATGGGCCAGGATTCATCATTTAAAGTAATACCTAATTAATGCCATTTTGCAACAGATGTCGAGCTTTTTTTCCAGTCTCATGTGCGTATAACTTTTATCTTGTATTAAACGTGTCCTCTGAATCCCACTTTTGACCTCTGTTTTGGTGCAGCCCAACCAGAACTTGCCATAAAGGAATAGCTGAGGATCGTCCTGATGTTCAGATGTGCAAAAGTCAGAGCAGACAGTGGCATATTAGGGACCAGAGCTGACCCCCAGAGCTGCCACGGGGTATGTAATACATGATCCGGGTCACAGCCAGTCGCTTGCTTCTGCTGCACTAATTTATCTCTGTGGCCTCCTGAGGTCTTAGGACAGCAGGAGGCCAAGGGCATAAGATTGTGATGATTGTTTTTCCTCGTTTTGGTCTGTTTATGGGCCAGTCAGTTCTGCCTGTATACTCTACAGCTTTCATGCCACTCGTGTTCCTGATAGGGGCGTGCAGAAAGGCTGTTTGGGACAAACCCGTGGTTTAGCCAGGCAAAGCAAAGTGAGTCAGCCTTAGCCTGCATGGCAGCCCTGAGCTCTGTCTCAGCAGATCTAGTGACGTGTCCCAGGCCTCCCACGGCAGGTAATTTTGTTCTGCAGTCAAGAGGATTTACTACAATTTGCCCGCCCCCCCAGTAATTTCCCTCTGCTGCCCCAGCTCCCTGTGCGGTGCTGCCCCCCAGGCTGTCCGGGGCTGGCACTCATGGTGCTGCCCACCAGCAGCTTCAGGGGGTTGGTCTGGGCTGTGCTTGCCAGGGACCGTTACATTGCCGGCACAGGCGTGCCGTCGCACGCCTTTCTACCAAAGCCACGTTTATACAATGTGCAGAGGGAATTATTCATATTGGTGTCTGAGGAATTTTACAGAGAAGCCTCGTTTTACAGACTCAGACAGAAAAAAACCCACAAAAACTAACCATAAGAAAAATGACAAGGAACATGAAGAAGATGGAAACCGGAGAGACAGCAGAGAGTGCAATGACAGGGGCGGCAGCTCTGAAATGCTGCATGGCTTTGTTTTCTCTCTCATCTCATCTGCTGTCTAACCTGCAGCGCTTCCAAAAAGAAATAACGCACAGCTTAGCTTTTGGAATTAAGGAGAGCAAGTTTTGAGGTGGATATAGCCCTATACATCTTACTTTGCATATGGCCCCAAAAATCTAGGGATAATGGTGTAAGCCACAGGAATGACACAGTGGAATGAAACACAGAGATGGGCAACAAGGGATGCTCAGCAGGGCAGGCTTGATATATTTAAAACAAAGTACAGTAACAAAAGGCATGTGTGCCTGTGTCTGTATGCAGACACCGGAACCTATCCAAAATAAAATTCCAAACAGAATTTTGCCAGTGTGACCATAGATTTAAAAACTCAAGGAAAGACTCATACTTTCCTTCTCCAGACCTTATTCTGCTTCTGTTTTCACCTGTGAAAGACAGGTGAAACAAAAGTGGAGTCAACCCATCTTGTGGCAGGAGCAAGGTGATGCTTCTACAGCCTGACAGCACTGGTAAGGCTGATATTAATGAACACTCTTTGTTTGTTTTTTTTTTTCCTGCTGCTTTTAAACATCCTAGGGGCAGAGAGTAAAGTATTTTAAACTAGCAGATGACATGGATAAAACAAACTTTGGGGTGTACAATCTATATGGATATTTTAAAAGCCTAATTTCTGGACTCTAAAATCTCTCCAGTTCAGACGTATTCCAGAAAGAGTATTGTTCTTTATTTTGAGCTTCCCAGCTTTTGATGGCTTATAACGTGCACAAGTGTAATACAAAACCGTTTGGCATGTACTAAACCTCTTGCAAATTCGACATGAAAACGCAAAGTATTTGCCTTCTTTAAATAACTTAATTATTTTTAGGACTTCTCCCTTTCCTCCTCCCCCAATTTATATGAATGCATGGGGACAATTTAAAAAATGAAAAATTTATAATGATGGGATGGCTTGCTTGACATTTCTCAACAAAAACTGAATTGTTGGTTTCAGGCTATTTTTCTAGCTTGAATGAGTTTTTATGGTTACATCATAAACCCTTGAAAATCATAGTTTATAGGGAAAAGGGTGACACAACCTTAGTTATGATATATCATGAGCTGCCATTCTAAAAAAAATTGTTAACTCCTTCTGGGAACCTGAGAATATATTGTGATGTTCATGCACCATCTGTTTGATTATATTCCAAAAAACGTGATGGTGAAACGTGTATAGTCGAAGTGGCAGTCTAGATTAACTTATCAGCTCCATAAACTACAAACACAGACGCATACCTATGCAGCTAACCAATCTATACTTCATTTGTCAGAACAGTGTATTTCATTTGGAGGGTAGAGGACAAATGCGTATGTTTAAGGTAGTTAACTTTGGAATGAGAAGGCTTTTCTTGGGCTATATGTTTTCCCTGGGCTTTAATTCCGCTTTGGTGACAAAATTTAAAATTGGTGAGTCAAACTCTCAGGAATCCTGATGTTGGCTTAGAAAGCATGACTTTTCAAATGTAAAGGCTTGGAAAACTTTTTAATTAGTCCCTAAACTTTGAGGCTTTAGGATTTGTGACTCAAAATCAAAATAAAATGAAAACAAGCCCTTAAAAACATAGCTATCATTTTCACAAACGAGTGACTGGGACTTTGAACAAGTTCTAACAATTAGCAATTATTTTGACAAACAAACATTATCAGTAGTTAGATAATCAGGGTCTGTGTGCCCTCCAATGTCACCAGTGCATGTCAGATACCAGCTAGGACTGCGGCATTGAGCTGTTAGCCATCTTTCCGTACTGCACTTCTACTGTGCACACGCTGAGCACTTGTGGGTCACAAAGCTGACAAGACTGCAGATACAGGGAAATTTTATTGCTTTAGTATGGCTATCAAAAGTTATTGACCAAAGAAATCTCAGTAGCTAAGGATGGATCTGTTAATAGAACTACTGGCTGAAAGAAGCAAAAAGGATCTTCCTCCCCCAGCTCTGCAGACAAGGAGTGAGTGAAGCATAAGAATTTCAGTTAAAGTTAATGCCATGTTGGCTGACGCACAGGCAGCTTCAATTCTCTTTAATTAGTTCAGAGTTAAGTGACAAAGTATTTAATCAGTGAGCTAACAAGTGCAGCAGCTGATTGCTCTGTGTGTGTGTGCACTTGTGTGGGGGCGTGACTGAAAAAAGTAAATAAAATTACTTTCCTTGCCTTAAATGAAATGGGATCCCTAATTTTATTACAGCTGCAATAGGTTTAGAGGCATGATAGAGCAATAAAAATTGATTCTATCCTGTTTTATCCTTTAACAAAGTATTTTATTTAAGAAGATAATACTATAATTTAACTGTTTGGCTTCTCAAGGTATGAGTTTAGGCCTATTTCTTTAGCATCTCTGCGAAGGGAATGATCCAGCAGGCTTATCTTGATGTTGTACTGTTGTATTTAAAGCACACCTATTTCTGTTTGTCACAGATCAGATTGAAGATTGAGCCCCCTTTTCTTAGAAAGGTCTAGAAATCATGACCCACGTACATAAGCTTATTAACTTTCAGTATTGCAATTCATTACATCAAGGTCTTAAGATAAATACTGTGAAAACCCTCTAACTGCTGCAAGCCACTTACTGGCTCAGTAATGCAGATTACCATCAACACATCACCTTGCGCTACGCTGTCTGCCTGGGTTCCCGTTGAGTAAGGTCCAGTTCATGATTTCTGTCTTGGCTCCAAAGCCCTCTGCGTAGACCCTGCAGTTGCCTGCGAGATTGTCACTCTAATGCACTGGACTGAGAACACATCAACCGGCAGAGGATGGCATGTACGGTCCTTTATTGGCACCAAGCTCGTGGATCTCGCACACATGAGCTGGAAATGGCCTGTGGACCTGTTCGCTTTCAGAGTTGTTAGTTCCAGGCTGAATTATTGCTGTACCTCGCACTCCAGGCACAGAGGGAACCCTGTGTGTTAGGTACACACAGGGCAGAAAGGCAAATCTTGTCGTAAGCGATTTCTGAAACTGAATCGGACAGGAGGCAATGGAGTTAGGTGAAGGAGCTCAGAGAAATACTGAGGCTGTATCAATTAGTATGGGCAGGAGTCTGAAAACAGTAGGAACTCAAATGGGCTTTGAAATAAATGAACCTACTACTTTAGTAGTAGCTAACTACTTTACCTAGTCAAGAACTTCCTTTATAAGTCTCTGCAGAAGGAGAGAAGAGTCTTTTCAATTAATTGGTTAAAAATATGACTCACAAACGCAAAGCAACCCTTCCTAGCTGAGTGGCAAAAATCCTGAAGATTCATTGAGATTTTTGTCAGTGGTTTCAGAGAGACCACAGTTTCACCCATAGTCAATAATTTATAGTAGGGGCCATCCCAGAAACACAGTTTGAGATCAGCAACGGGTCTGAAATAACGGAGGTGTCAGGGCTGGAAGAGCAGAGGTGTGACTAGCTGGTTGATGGAGGGGAGCGGTGCAGAGCGCACCACTGCACAGCCCTGGGGGCGGTGGAGAGGGGCATGGCCCCACAGCTCTTCCTAACTGCCTGCAGAAGTCTGTGCCTGAGGCAGCCGAAGTCCTCAAAAATCTGTAGTCTTGTCTCCACTCTTGAGCAACAGCCACTCTCCTGGGAACTTAGTTTTTTAATTTAGAGTAGAGTGCTGAGAGAGGTTGGCTTGAGAAGACAGACGTGGAAAACAGACCCTTGAATACGAAGCTGACAGGTTTTATTTAGAAAGCCAGCATATGCACTGGCTGCATTCATATCTGCAGTGTTCCCTAGCTTGACAGGCAATCTAGAGTATGGTGTATATTAAAGAGAAGTAGTTTTGGATTCAGATTTTGGTTCCCTTCATACAATTCCTGTAACACTGAACATTTTTAGACAAGCACTGGGTTTGTTTTTCAATAAAGACTACAGATTCAGTTTCTCTCATGGCTTTTTATTTAACAGCTCACTGAAAAAAATTGTGTTTTAGCATAAGTCTGGCTGCCTAGTTAGGCAAGTTTACTTGCATTTTTTTCTATGCAAGTAAAATACCATCAGAGTTGATCATAAAGCCCTGCATGAAGACACTATAGGAATGCATGACAAAGTTTTTTTATGGTTTTAATTAAATCTCAGAAATAATATTCAGCAAGTAGAATGCCCTACATAGCTACATAAACAATATTCTCGTATTCAGGATTTCTTTGAATTTCTCAGTGACCTTAGGAGGATGGGTTGGTACTGCAAGTTTTCTCAGGCTAATGCCACTCCTCTGAGATGCCAAAGTAAATGGCCTGTTCATAGGAGCTAATGTCGAGTTATGTCACCTCAGTCACAAAGAAATGTATGTATAAGAAATGTATCATTGAAAACCCCATGCTACGGACCTCAGTTCAAGTCCTGACTGAAGGAAATATCCTTAGGAGAGCACTCAAACACACTGCATGTGTTTACATGCTTCCCTGAGAGGAGGTGGCTCCAGAACATGCGCAAGTTCTTTCTTGAACTGAAATCGAAGAAAATGTGTGTGGTAATGTTTGTAAATCTTTCTAGGACTGGAAAAATTAGGAAACCTAAAAAAAAGAGCTGGACATAATTGTTGCAGTGTAGTAGTCCAGAGTCAAGGTGTTGCTAGGTCTGTGTAGTAAGTAGTACCAGCTAAGGTGTAAGAGCATGAAAGCGGGGAACTGATTTAACTTGTCTTGAATCAGTATTCTGTGAAAAGCATAGATAAAGCACTCGGTTTACAGAATCCTTCTCTAAAGATAAGAATAGCCACAAATGTTGCACTTTAAAAAAATTATTTGTTATTAAAGAGATCTTCTCTTGTGTGTAGAAGTGTTACTAAACACCTCTACCAGATAATTTCTTAACCTCGTGCATAAATACACATACAAAATCTGATTGAACACAGAGCACACCAACACCAATGTGGTGCTCCTTCGTGATCCTGGAAGCAGGTGGCTGGCTACTTCTGCCCTTCTCTGCCTCTGCTACATGTGGCGGTAACCCGCGGTAGCTACCCTTACACAGGGAACTGGGACAGATGCTGGGAAAGAAGTATGTAGATCCTGGGAAAGCAGCTGAGCAGGTCTGTAGATTCATTTAAATTGGTCCCAATGGTAAAACATTATTAATGATTTTAGACTTAATATGAGATCACTTTTGTAAGTAGCAAACAGAGAAGCCTTCTGCAACTTTAAACTTAGACCAAACTCAGAGATGGGTAAAAATCAAATAAAAATATATAGAAGTTAAAATTTTATTGTGCAAGTTTCCTGTTAGACTCTGTAATATTTTCTTTCTTTGACTCATACTGACTTATCAATATATCCCATGATTTTTACAGCTCTCTTACAGATCTTCATTACATTGATTCAGTGAGTGCAAGTGTGAAAAGAACAGAAAATAAGAATATGGCAAAAATGGACTATTAGAATTTTCCCCCAAAGCAGGGGCCTAATGTATCTAAGTACTCTGACATGGAAATAATCCCAGGTGGTAAAGGCTCTTTAGCCTATGAGATGACAAAAGGAGACCCAAAGTCTGGCAGCTGATTGACTCACCTGTTCCTTATCAGTCTGCAGATGGGGATGATTGTGCTGTGGCCAATCAGGCCGTTTCCTAAGTGATATCAGGGAACCCTCAAGGCCATTGCTGCCAAGTGAGAGATTTTGAGAACAGGCTTTAAAAAAAAAATAGAGTATTTAGAATAGTAGTGGAATTCTGTAGTTCCTAGGAGCATAAACTGTTTTAACTTCTGGATGTAGCTATGAAGCCTGAACAGCTGGTGGAGTTACAGAAAGCTGGTTGTTTACTGACTGGTAAGTGAAATGAACTTGTGATTTTAATCCAAACCTCACAAGTGTGTGTTCAGATAATAAATCGTGCAGCTATTACTACTTGTGTTTTGGTAACCTTAAAAGAAAGTTCCCTGGAGTTGTAGTTTAGGACTGAGGCTGGAATACAGAAAATAAGGGGCAATGATCACACTGTCAGGAAGGTTTCTGCTTTCATTTGTTCATTAGGTGTGGTTTCTGTTTGTAGCTAAAGATTGCTTATAATAAGACAAAAGGATTGACTTTCTGTGGAGGAGTGTACTACTGCAGAGTCTGAAAGGTCTTATTTAAGTGAGCACCTAGGCACACAAAGGATTATTCCCTGGCAGGAGAGCAGAGCTTCTGGAGAACCTTGGACTAGGAGAGGACGTGTTAACAGTGCTTTGCCTGTATATGTTTTCTGTGGACTGACTGATTTCTGGCTGGACTAGCCATACAGATGTATGGTATCTCAGTGGTTTCATGATACTGCCAGTGGTGCAAACCCTGGAGCTGGTTTCCATTGAAAACTGAGTACAGCAACGTAGTAAACACAGATGCAAATAAAAGTGAGAAGTACAAATGGAAATAATAATTTTGAAGTGATTTTTCCTAGATTTTTAAGGGTTTTATTGTACTGCATTGGAATACCACTGGTGTGTGGGAAATATTTTTAATATGTGCTTGTTTTTCATTGGTGAAAATGAAATATTTAACCTATTGTATTAATCTGTGTTTGTGGACAAAAGGGAGTAAACAGAAGGGGGACAAGGACAGGGAAAGGGGAGAAAAGAGAATCTCTGAGGAAGATGAGGAGCTTTCCAAAGAACAAATAGTATCATCTACTTTGTGGCTAAACTGATTAGCTCTCTTATAATCACATCTCAGCTGATGAACTTTGTGCTCTTCCTCTGTAAAAGCCCTCTATGGCTGTTCTGTTTCATTCTTTAAGAAGATTAAGTGGGTAATCCTGAAGCTCCACAAAACCACCTGTTGTTTGGGTCCCTGGGTAATATGGCTTTTGAGGCAATCCTCTGACAGTTCAGTAGTAGGATTGTGAATAGGCTCGCTTATTTGTGTACCTGCTGGTTTCCAGTCTGCATGTGCTGCATGGCACGGTGTGCTAGGCTTCTAGCAGTGTAAGTAGCTGACCCTTAGGAAAACGGGGCCCGATGAACCTATCCTCTCTCTTGCTTTCCCCTCCCAAGAGACAGTTTCTGTCTGCAGGAACACTGCTTTTATTGCTATAATGGCATTTGCAGAGAGACGGTCTCTTCACCAGCTGGCTATTCCAGGGTTTAAAATGCACCAGGTGTTGGTGAATGCATCCACTTCATCAGGAAGGGTCTCTTGCAGCATGCCTAGAACAGAAGTTCCTATTAAAAAAAAAAACAACCCAGAACAAAACAAAAAAGATAAATGCATTGGAACGGGAAAGAGAAAGAGGTAAAACCAGGAAAGCCAGTCAGATGGGGGTTGAGCTTTAAACAACAGTCGTGCCAGAACTGGGTCAAAATCTTTGTTCTACATAATCTGCTGGGACACAATGGCAGCTGTTCAGGCTGGGATGTATTCCTGTAAACTACACTCTCTGACCATCCTACTCAAATGTCACTCACTACAAGTGAAATTCCTAAATTTAAGCCTACAATCTTCACTCCAGAGGAATGCAAGAACTCCTTTTTTCTTAACAATTCAAAATCCTGCAAGGATAGAATGTATTTGTAAGATAGGAGTTAAATATTCTGGATTTCTTACTTTTCTGCTCTGCCAATGTTACAGCCACAATCCAACGATATGTTAAGCCTGTGCTTAATTCTAAGCATTTTAATGATCTGATGGTAGTAGCCAGTAGTGTGGCTGTTTGTCTGCTTTGATTTAAAGACTTCCTTAAATGCATTGCTGACTTTGGCCTCCTCTACCACAGGTTAATACATTATGATTAAAAATTAATAAGTTCAGTTGTATCGTCATCCACAAAACTGTCTCTGCCAATCCATTAAGATAAGGTTCTTCTCATCAGTATGTTTATTCTTCCCCATCTCCCCCTTTATGAAGCCTGTGAAGGGGAGGGAAATAATTTTCAAGTTGTAAATCTTACTATAAATGATAGAGGCATTTCAGTTAAAGGTCTTGTATTAAGAAAGTCTTACACTTAGTGACTTTTCCTATGAAAATATAGGCCAGATGTTGATGCTTTTAAAGTAGTTCTCTGGTGTCCTGCTTCCACATCTGCTTTTCTGTCATACTCTGAGTCCAGCAACCCTAAATTGGTGTGTTTCAGTTGGAAGGTTTTCCAGCACTGGGGGAATACATCTTGGGAGTAATAGGTACGCACTGCTCGTGTCCTCCCTTTGAGCTGTGGTGACAGGTAGAGCTACAGCTATTTGCTGCAGTTTGATTACAAACAAGATTTTGTGAGCCGTGGGTGCAGAGAAAATCAAGCATCAACTTGTCAGTGCTTTTCTGACTGTGGAAGTCTGCTTACCAAAAAAAAAAACAAAACCAAATTTGTAAACATACGGCCATTATGTTTGATTAATCTGTTCCTTCACGTTCCCTGGCAAGGAATGACAGGGTCACCAGACTTGAGCATAGATAAGTCACTTCTGGTTGACCGTCAGTTTGATCTCTAGTAATCATCGTTAATGTTGTGTGCAGCTTAATTGAATGTTTTATATTGCAAAATGGATCGGTATGACTGGTGCTTATCATGCTAGAAATGGCTCAGTAGAAAAAGAATAATCTGAAAAATGTTTTTGACAGGGTGTCTTAAGTGGCAGAGTGAGGGACTGAAACAAAAGATTACTTTTCTTTTTGTCCAAAAAGACAGATTGATTACCTGGTGTGCAATAAGCCGATTACACACAGAGATGAGATATTGATTTGCAAAGTTGTGCAAGTTCAGGTGCTAGGTGGTTTTCCACAAAGCTGGCACACCTGGGGTTCTTCTGTGACAGTTTATATACATATTCTTATCCCTAGGCCATGACCCTAGCACAACCTCCAACACCAGGATTGGTCAACTTGCTTATGTATTGCTTAGCTAACGTTTTCATACTACGCATGCCCTTTGGGGAAGGGTCTCTAAGTGGGCAGGAGTCTTCGAGTTAGGGGATGTGATTTTTAGTATTATAATGAGCTAAGTTCACCTAAATGACACATTTCTAGCTGATTCGTATAGTATAGCCAAGCTTCTTGGGCAATCAGCCCACTAAAGTTTTCTGGTTCCCTGGTTTCTGATCTACCTGTTCCTTTTATCCTGTTGTCTTGTCAAGAACCATTCTACCCAAATGATTCACATCAGTTCCTTATTTTTGTTAGAAATTACAACCATAAAGATTTTTGACATTAATTCCTTGACATTGTTGTGAGAATTGGTTTGGTCAGTAGTGCTAAGGGTAGATGGAAAAGGGATTAATCATCCCATTCCTGACACTGCAGTGCAGGTAGGGTTAGTAACAGGAGTATTCTTTCACAGGCTGAGAAAGCCTAGGGTAACCAAATGTAGGGATATGCTTTGATTGACGGTTAATTTATCAAGACATTGATTATTTCCTGCCATTCATCTTGAAGACAGGTTGTCAAGTAAAGGAGAAGTGTCTGATTAAAATTCCTTTGGGTTGTGATTTCCCCCTAGAAAGCATGAAACCAACAGTTGAGATAGCAGGAGAGTTTAAAAATTCTGTTTTCCAGGATTTTTAAGTACCTGTTTTCCATGATCAATTCAGAAACCTAATTCTAGGGCTTTGTCCTTCGATGTAGTTACCTAGGTGAAGCTTCCCTGTGAAGTCTGTACTTGGCTTTTGGCTAATGGCTTTGTGTTTTCCAATGAAAACTTGCCAGGGGAGAGCAGTGACAAACCTGACCTTCTTTCAAGGTAAGGAGTAAACAAACCAGGGAATTTACCCTGGTTTTTGGTTGAGAAGGTGAATTTGAATCGTTGATGGTTCCTTTTCTTCCACAGAGATTCACTGGTAAACTTAGAAGTGGAAGGGAGCTTAGCTGTCTTAGCTGTCTGAAGGGTATAGGCTGTGATATAGGAAGACAGTTATTTCTGTCATAGCGGTAATGTGAACAGCAGTGTTTTTGAAATGTTAATAAACACTGAAAACTCTCCCACTCCAACGGGTCAACATGCTATAGCTCAGCCTTGTTGTGGCTGCTCCCATTGTGCACTGGACTGCTAGTAATTTTGTGTCCAATATTCTTTGTAAGCCTAATGTTCTCTATATTGTGGATATCTCTTCCCATGTTACTCAAAGAACTACAGTAACTGTTTCCCAGCCTTCCTGTCTCCCAAAGTAAGTGTTGTACTAACCAGGCTGTCACAGGGGTAGTAAAATCCCAAACGTTTTGTATGAAGAGGGCTTTTAAAGCATAAAGTAATGCTAACTAAGCACAGCCTTTTATCCTTTATTAGTCTGTATTGCTTATCTTGTAATCTCCTGTAAGTCAGAAAATAAAACCTCTTCCTGGAGAGAACTGTAAATTGTATTCCAAAGAATTGCACAAGAGGTGAGTGGCATTATATTCCAAAGTACTGAGATATAGCCACGACACCCTCACAGGAGAGAGAAAGAGCTGTTACATATATAAAGAGCACTAAAGAAAAGTTGACTTTTTTCCCCATGAATTACTAGTTCCTATTCTTTAGCTGGCAATGGCCATATTTTTCATTGCAATGAAATACAAGGATACAGACTCATGAGAGCAAAAGTGATTGTAACTATATTTTAATACAGGTATTTGCATATTCCAGATGATAAAAGGATCAAATGAGACTTCTTTTAGATCAGTATAAAAGGATTTTTCAATATTGTGATCATTAATTCTGGATTTTATATAAAATACTCAGAAGTCAAGCAATTTTTCTTCATGTCTAGGTGTTTCTAGAAGTTGGCTGCAGCTTCATTGAAGTGTTTATTGGAAATGAGGGGGAAAGAAGAGCTGTATGGCTGGAAATGGTGAGAAAAGTCTAAAAGTCACCTCTTACAGAAACAAGGCCTGCACAGATGAAGAAAATAAGTTACTATTTACTTTATTTCTCATTAAAGTATTTGGCTGTGGAGGATCTGTACTCTTTAGCAGGATCATTCCTGAATTTTTGTTGTAATACTTTCATGAGGATGAAAGTTGACCACAAACTGCAATCCTTGTAGCTGTACAGGGGCTCTGGTACAAAGCAGCAGGTACAACCATCTTCACTGGCAGGCAAGTCTGTGCACATAGCTGCTGTTGAGTCTTCTTTTACCTAAAGAAGATGTAGAAGTCCTCTCTTGAAGGGTAAGCAGGATAGAGCAGAACAAGTCATAGACATGTCTGGAGTTATCAGACCATCTAGAAGACCTTTCATTGAATTTACTGTTTTCTTAATGGAAGATGGACTTCAGTCACAAATGTGGCGAACAAATTATTTCATTACATTTGGGAACAATGTGAATAATTCTGTGGTCTGATTTATTATGTGCCATTGAAAGCAATTTTTGTTTAATCAGAAATCATAGTAAATATGTAATTAAAGAGTTCTTAAATGTAGGGGTTAAAATGTCAAACAGTATTTGTTGGTAATGGCTTCATTTGTCTACTACTTGGAGTTGTATGGCAGGGCACAATCACATGTACAGCTCAGTGATTTATAGAACTAAGAGCAATCACTAATGAGAAAAAGCTTTTAAAATAAAGACTTCTATTATATCATTTATGTAGCTATACCCATAAAGGTCAAAAAAACCCAAACCTGAACAGATAATTTCTAGGCCTGAACTTGGAAGTGTCCAAGCTTTTATACCCTTATGGACATAAGAATTATAGAAGGAAAGAGTCGACAATAAATTTGGAGGAAAACTATATCTTGCTAAGTGGCACTTCAAAACTGGTATTAATTCTAAAAGCTAGTGTCAAATTTGCCTTTTCCCCTCCCTTCCTTAACTAATGAGGAGTTTGGTCTTCAGCTAGTATTTGGTTTGTTTTGTATTTTAGATGGACAAATACACTTGCGTACACTACAGAGGCATTGGTCAGGAGGAAGCATGTGTTATGTAATACAATACAGGCATCACAGTTTTTAATAAATAATTTATCTAAAGTATTTTTATGGTAGTGAAGGCAATTCCCAGCTTTGACTGGTACAAATCGGTGAGGCATTGTTGATATTCAAAGAATGGGACTGACTTTCATCTGCTGCAGAGGTAATACAGCCCATCACCTGAGTTGTAGCATCAGCTCACTCCTGTCTAGTAGCTGGGTGGAATAGCTCTGTAGGAACATGGGTATGGCAAGCTGGTGCCCAGCCCTGCACATGAGTGGGAAACAACTGCGGAGGGAATACTGCTGCCTGCTTGTCCCAAATTATGTGGACTTTCTGCCATCCCTGTCTGCTGGGGGTGAGCTGGGTATGAACCATACCAGATGTCTATGCTGCCTTCAGCAGCTGTGTCTCTATCAAAAAGTCCTGCTTATGCTTTTGAGCTGGAAAAGCTTTTGCTAATGGCAAAAGGAAAAGTGAAGAAGGGAAAAAATTATAAATAACACCTCTAGGAGACAACTTCTGCAGCAAGCAGAATCTTACAGGGCCATCAGGTGATTATTGTCTATGTACTTTCATGTACAACTAGATACCCAATTCTTTAATCTCAATTTACTAAGACATGTAATGTTATGTATGTTTTTTTTGTTGACTGACATCTAGTAACTGACTTGGTAATACTGTACTGTTACCAGATAACTGCTCCTAAGAGTATTGCAGGACCCACTATGTGTTTAATATGGCTTCTGTAAGTAGTACTGCAAACATTATGTTGCTCTTCCAACCGCTAGCTCAAAGCAGGGCAACTTGGGGTCCTTCTCCGAGAGGGACTTGAATGATGATAGTTAAGTAACTATGTATTACAGAAACTAAATAAGCTTCTACCATACTTTCTTCCAAATCCTATAAAAACAAACCAAAAAAGAAGAGCTATATTCAAGGACCGGCGGACTCTGGAACATGGATTTTAATTGAGAAGGAAAGGAAAGGGGGTTTTTGCCTTTTTTTTTTTTAATTGCTTTTAGCAATATTGGGTAGGGAGGTATCTGAGAAACTGTAGTAAACATCTTCCTAAACCAGGAATAGGACAGGCTTATAAACCTAGCTCCTGTCTGTGGCTTCATGGTAGAAGTCAGAGGAATTGCTGGAAAGCCTATAGGGTGGATGGCTTTCCATTTGGTTTAATGCTTCTTTACACTAGAAACTCTGTAGAGGAAGGAGACTCTTGGCCCTCTTATATACCTTGATGAGTGTTGCTTCACCACCTGGGAAAGACCTTGCCTGCCTCCCCAGGTAAAATCTCTGGGGAGATTACAGCTGAGGAAACAGCCAAGTCTTTGCCTAGCCCAGGAGCCTGAGCCAGGCTGGAGGCTGTGCTGACTCCTGTATGGTGTAGCATCCTGAATGCCTGCCCGTCAGCTGGTGAAACCATTGTCTTCTTCAGATATCTGAAGACAGAGTAAGTTTTGTTTTGGCACTGTATTTCTGAGGCAAGTAGTTAGGAAGGATGGTCAGAAACAGCCTTTCAAATCTATCATGCAATGAGGAGCTATTGCGTTCCTGAGTATAACCTCTAAATTTTCTGAACTTCAGGAGCTACTTCAGCTGTGGGGACTGTTTTGTGTGGTGTAAAGCCCAGCATGATTCCTTTGTATAATGTGCGATGGGTGGGCTTTTACAAGGGGTACTTGTACAAATAGTGATATTAATATACCTGTTAGGTCACATACATGATGAATTACAAATTATACTAATTATAAAGCAATTTATCTTTCTTATTTAGAAATCCTCATTCCTAAGCAATAGTGAGTCTTTGAGCAAGCTACCAGGAGACTTCTTTCTTTTTCAGCTAATTAATAAAAAATGCAGTATCGCTAGAATGTGTGTTCTTTGCTTGACTTTTGTTAGAGTAATAATTTAGCACGTATAGTTGAGTGTGTTTAATGCAACTTTTCTTCTCTTTCACTTTAAAATGTTGCTCTGGTACCTGAAAGAAAAATCACTTTTATTTGTGTTTTCATTACATGAATCCCATTTTCCCCACTTCAGCATGATCTAATACTGCAGCAAATGGGGTGGGGGGTAGGACTGAACAGCCAGGTTATTCAAGCATTGCTGTCAGGTTTGAATGGCCAATGCAAATTAATTGCTTTTCATAGCTTACATCTTTGTAAATACTTTGCGTATCACCATAAACTTTAACTGAAGAAAACCTGGTGACAGTGCTGTGGAAAAACAGGCAGTAAGTGGGTCTGGATGGGCTAGCTCTGGAATCAATGGTGAGACATGAGGACAGATGGGGAAGCAGAACCTGCTCTTGCTTCGCCTGGCCCCACGCAGACACAGCAGAAGTACAGGGTTTCGTGGGCTGGGATCTGCTCCTTTGCCACTGTATACAGCGTGGGGTCGGGGTGGTTCCAGGTATTAGTGCGTGGACAGGTAGAGGCACCTGTGGCCTTTACTGGGTTCTCCTGGCCTGCTGCCCTTGCCCTCTTCCCAAACGGTGCTCCTTGGCTGTGTGCTCATACCATGAGCTGTGTAAGAGGGGAAGTCCATAGCTGCTCCAGCTGCTGCCACAGAGGCTATGAAGGGCCATCCTGAATTAAACATTATGTAAAATGGGTCTACTGCTTTCTGCTGGAAATAGAAACAAACAGTAAGCAAGAGAATAACATGGTGACTACTTTTAGCATTAGCGGTGGTTTGTACCAGAGGATATAATTTCTTTTTCTCTAGGGACTGCCCAGCACATGATCTGCTGCTGTGGGCTCTATGCTCAGCAGCCAAAAATTGTCACCGGGGGAACAGGTATTAAGAATTTTTCCCTAATTCTCCAGAAGTCCTATTGGAAACTAGACTGGGAATTACACTGCCTGATATGTAAATTATACGTTAAGTAGTTCAAATGTTCAGTCCAAAAAATAAAACCCCTCACCCTTTCACAACTGGAATATGGAGCAGAATATTCAGGTAAAAATAATTTATGATAGTAATTATGGTATAAACCAACTTGTCAGCAGCTAGTTGTTTAAATTCCTTCTTTCCCACTCCAGGCTTCTCAAACCTGTAGGGAACTCACTTTTAATACCCCTTCTGCCTGCTGTATTCATCAGAAATAGGATGCTGTATGTGAACATTTAACCGTGTAATGAAAAAAGGATCTCGTCTGCAATGATCTGGAGTTTCAAGAGGTCAACCAGTGCTCTGATAACTAAGCTTAATCTTTACTGGCGACATCTAATATTAATTATTAACGCTCACACCTTTCACCGTTAAAATCTGAACATTTATGCACATAATTATGAGTCATGTAATGTCTCAACAGCTTTAATTTTTTTCACTGCATGCATTTCATTTTGTTTAACCATGAGAGAACTGGACTTCTATTTATTACAGGCAAAGGTGATTCAGAATAAATCCTGACAGTTTGAGTTATCCCTGAGCTTTTGCATTTAATGGAAACACAGCGTAAAAGCCCTTTCTGTGCTCCCTGCTTGGGAAGAGGGGATCTAACAGCAGGAGAGCTGATATCACCAGTAGTGGAAGAGACAGCATGGCAGGGTGGGACAGGCACGTCTTGCTTAGCTCTTGTTCCATCAGGAACCTTTCACCAGCCGGGAAATACCAGTACCCTCACAGCGCATCCTTATTTCAAGTACAGCTCTAGCCCAGCTAACTTACCACAAGTAAACTAAGAGCAGCTCCAATGGGCAATATTAGCTCTTCTGATAAGTGTGCAAAAATGCTGGTATTACTGGCTTTGCACCAGGGGCTTCTGCAGACAAGATGTAGTCAATAGATGATCCAGCATCCCTTCCCCCACCCATCTGTTCATATCTCCAGGCAAGCTGAACTCTTTATGGTAGATGTAGATACTGCCTTGAGAAAACAAGCATGGTTTGGTTGAGCTCTTCCTCACTGCTACAACAACCTCACAGAGCAGCCCCTGAAGTCTGGTGCCTGCTGGACTTTAGGTGAAATGCTCAGTCTGGTGGGACAAGCATGGGTGCCAACTGGGATAATGGATTCATTGCTGCAAAACTGGAAACTGGTCACCAGCTCACCCTACTGGACAGACACCAACTGGATAGAATGGCATGAACTTGGTTTGGGATTTGAGGGAAAAAAAAAAGCTAGGTTGTAGCCATTGAGAAACAAAGCATAAATGAAATGCTGACCACTGAAGGAGGCTAGTGGAGGACACTGCAAGGCCCCAAGGGAATTCCTTATAGGAGAACAGTTATTGCAGCAGAGCTTGGAGATGTAGGGAGATGCTCAGCAGCAGGGAGAGGGTGGAAAGTATAGATGAACAGCTCTTGATAGGGTTGTGACTATTAAATAGCAACCGCTGCCATTGCTTACTTGTCTGCCTTGTTTTTTTCCTTTGACTCAGCATGAATAGTAGTTTAATAACTACTTGAATATAGGTAGTCCCCTGAAACTGCAGTACTGTCAGGCTGGAGAAGTTGTGAGAAATTCTGGACTCCTGAACGCAGAGATGGCTCTGTCCTCAGGTGATGAAGCTTCATCCCTGTCCCCCTGTAGCTACTTGCTGCTGCTCTCGGTGCCAAGGGGAAGATTTCTCCTCATCAGTTCTCTGACACTTTTTCAGGCTTTAAGATAGTTTTGTAAAACACGGATGTTATAAGAGAGTCATATCTAAGGTGTCTGGAACTGAGGCTGTCCTGCAAGGAGACTGCTTGACAGGTAGAGAAATGCTAGTGGTCCTTACCGCTGCAATAGCATAAGACAGTGAGCAGGAAATGGTCTGATAGTTAAAGCAGATGGTTTCTCAGCAAAAGCCTTCTGTGGCTTGTATTCTCTGTAATTTTTTTTTTTAGTGAGACAAACCAGCTTTCCTGATATGACAGCTTCATTGCTGTGCCTTGTAGAAACATACTGCCACTTATGCTAATTTTACCTTGTAAGAACATAAGTATGAGAGCACACTGGTAAGGCAAAAAAGTCAACATTGCTATGGTTTGAGAGATGCTTGCTTTTTTTTTTTTGGACATAAATGGTTGCCAATAGAGGGAAGTAATTTATAAAAGCTATGCAGAGAATAACAACATTAAAATAAAGATAGATGTGTTCCTGCTTCTCCTGATTTTCACATATGCACACCATGAGCTGATGCAGTTGCTAAAAGAGTACTCTCGAGAAGGGCTATTCTACATCTACATGGTTTGTAAATGACAACAGTGAGGGGAAAAATAACAAAGACAAACTTATTCCAGAAGACTGCACTAACAGGATTTAGTCTGAAAACAGGGTGCATGGAAATGAATGCAGAGCACTAGTGTTAGTAAAGGCCAGAGACCTCTCCTAGCAGAGACCTGTGGAGCTGGGAGCTGTAGGAGTGGGCTGGTCTTACTGGGAGGGGTGTCAACGAGGTAGCGACACATCTGACATTGGTCAGTGCAGACCAGGAGAAAGAGGGATGCTTCTGACTTTCCTCTGAGAGCAGTGTAAGGGCAGGAGCATACTGTTCACACTGTATTCATCTCTAACTAGTGTACCACAACTCTGTGTAAATCGGAGATGAAAATACAATAATTGGTTTCTTTTAAGCTATACTGGCTTCCATTGAATATATCCAAAGGTTTCAGATTAGAGCCTGAGTGGATGTTGAGGTCTGTCTTACTACAGTGCCATCAATGACATCTTCCTACAAAGCCAAGCAGTGCCTGTTTTTCCTGGGAAGGGTTCACAATGGCACCTGATTAGATTCATGTTTTTTCTTTAGAGATCTCCTTTTGGAGTGATTTGAGGTCCCTGAAGGTCAAAGTACAGAAACTAAAACTAATATTTATAATCATCCATGATCATTCAGAAACAATCTCTGGAAATGAATTTGTTAATTATCTGCCTTCATCATATTAATTTTTGGGGTAGAATAAGAATTCTGAAATGATTCTGCATCCATCATCCACATTTAAATTCTACGTGACTGAACTCCTTCATTTTAATTGCATACGTTTGCATGGTCTCTTATTTTGGGTAGGAGTTTAAGGTGAAATCTAATCCACTCTGGGGATATATAGAATCCAAAGATAATGCAGTTAACGGGGACAACTCTTTCACTTTTAAGACTGCATATTTGAAATCATTTCAAGAATTTCAATGATGGCAAACAAAAATTCAGTTAAAGCTGTGCGGTTCTTTTCTCCGCAGTGTCAGTTAACCCTGCACATGGGAGGCATTCAGTATAGCCATGTGTAGAAGCTGAGCACTGGCTTCTCCTTGCAGAGAACTGACTGAGAAGGGACTGAATTGCCACCTACACAGTTTCAGACAGTTTAAAAAGTTTTTCAATGCCGCAATGCTGGCACTAAAGACAACTAATTTGGTCCAGTGCCTTAACGGATTTCTGTTGCAGATGCATAGTGAGAAAGGACAACTGCATGAAATATTATAGTTGATCTCCAAGCAAAGCATGGTCTTGTAGCCATACCTACTTGTAAAAGAAGCCATAAGGTCTAATCATTAGAGGCCAGGATAAGAGCTCTGGATGCACATATTCTAACAGGGAAGTTTGTTAGGTGTATTTTATGACTTTAAAAAAGGAGGAATAGTGGTGTTCAGCTGTTTGTATATCAGAACTGCTTGTATATAATTGAATAACATCTGGAAGGCAAAAGACAACCTGCATATAGCAAGGCTCAATTAAGTATTCTTTTGAGTATTACAACTGAGAAGGAAAGCAAATATTCTGACCTTGGAGATCAATGCATGATTTTTATAGGATTGTGCTAATAGCTGTAGTGTGTCAATTACCTTAAGTAACTTTTCTATCTTAAATATACTAAAACACGCAACTATAAGCATCTCTTCTGGAGCAGTGAATCTGCTGGAATGGTTCTTCAGCCTGATTTATTTCATATTCTCTCTCTCAGCCTACCATCTCGTTATTGACCTTTCCATATTGTTAGTTACTCTTTTTTTATCAATCTTTGTCAAATTATATTTGATTTCCAATTGCCTCCAAGAACTTTAGGGCCAGAAGAGCTCCTTGGGAGGAATGCAGTTCTCATGAGATTGAGAACATCAGGGTGGGATGTTGCCAGCACTCATCGGTCTGTAGGACTCAATGAAAGTGGATGTTCCTGTCCTGCTGCAGGTCACCTGCCTGTCTGAGTGTTCATCAGGAATATGAGGAGCCATATTAACACATGCTGGGTGTTAATATGTGGGGAAGAAGTGCCTTGTCTCCTGCTTTGGGGTCAGGGTCACTGTTTCTCTGTGTAGTTGGGGTTGGCAGTTGGGGCTAGCAGCACAATGTCACCTGCTCTTACTCATGTCTCACCTGGAAGTACCTTGGCCTGGAGTAAGCCCTGACCCTTCTGAGGAGGATCAGTTCTCTCCCTGGCACCCAGGGTCTGTCCTTGCACAGCAGTCAGGAGAAGGTCATGTCCTCCCCTCTGCCTGCTCACACTGAGGTTTTTTAGGCAGAACAGTACTTGCACATACTGTTGACATGACAATAAGCTAGATAATGCTGACCACAAAGGGACAGAGCTTTTTGAAAGGAAAAAACCCTGATGTATAGCAAATGCTGTGTATCAAATATTTCCTCAAACTTTTTTGGAATTAAAACCCTGTGAGGACGTTTATAATCACACTTGACCACTCTGAATAAAGAGGAAGGAAAAAAAGAACTGGTCCTGATATAAAGGTAGACAGTGTATTCAAGAACATTAATGCAGAGAGACTGAAAATGGGCATTTGAAATAAGTCTCTATAGCATCCACATAAAAGTGTATACGTCTGAGCAACTGCTTGTGCCTTTCCTCACATTTTTTTTTTGTTCACTGTTTAAAGAAGATAAACCTTCCCCAAAATTTTGAAAGCAAGGATTTTTCTCAAGGCACTACAGTTCAGTTTTGCAAGACACTTCGTTCTTCAGTTACTTGACCCTCCAGTAGGGCTCTAAATGACAAATTGATGACATCATAATAATTTATCTTATGTAATAAATGGAGAAGCCATTAACACAGACTTAACTGCAGAGCAAAGAGAATGAACAGCCAGCTTCTCAAAGAAAAAAAACTCATATTCAAACACATATATCTTCAATAATAGCAGGGGAAATACAGAAAATTACTGTCAAAGTAAATTGCATTTTGTATAAATGCCATCTCCTTTCAAGTTTGCCCCAGCATGATAATCCTTCTTTATTTAGTGGTGTTGCCCTTTTCTCTTTAGAGACCTTTAGTGAAGTCGTCTTTTATATTTCACGTATCATTGAAGTGACTTAAATGATCAGGGATGTGGTAGGCCTGACATTTATTTTTAATTATTAGCGTAAATAAAGAGACATCTATATTCCACACCTGCTGCAATTATAAAAATATATTTTCTTCATTTATAAAATAAATTATGTGCTTCAGGGAGTCAACCAGAGAGATGAGGCAGTTCTTTTAGGTAATCTCTATATATTCTCAAAGTTTATTAGATCTGACTGCAAAGGACCAATGATGTGGTTTTGATACCACTCAATTCGTGGCTTCAGTGCAGGTTCTGGGAAGGGTATCTGCATAGCATTGGAAACAGAATTCTGGAAGAAAAATACTCCAGAAATGTTTTATAGCAGCCTCATAGCTGCACAGCTGGGCACTGCAGCCTCAGATATTGTATCTCTTCTGAAAAGAGTAGTTTGGTGAGAAATGCTAAATTGATCACCAAGAAGTTAAGCTAGAACAAACAGAAAAGAAGCCCCTTCAGCCATTTAGACACCATCTAGAAAAACACTTCAGTTTAAATTTTGGATCACTTTAAAGATGGAAAATTTCATATGAATTCAAAAAGCTGAGCTACATTTTGCTGAGCATTGCTTTCATTTTTTCATTCCATTTGTATGTGTAAGTCAGCATGACTTAAAATGTATACATGATTACGTTTTTAAAAATACAATAATAGCAATTAATCTAATCTGAAACTCCATTTGTCAAAGTACTTTGCTTTAGTAGTTTATGCTCTTTTTTTCATGCAGGCTGTCCTATTTCTTTTTTTCTTACCAAAAAAATCTATCTTGAAATAGTAGTGGTATTTTAACACTCTTGACAAGACTGGCTACAGCACAACAGCAGAATCAACTGGTTACAACTAAATCATTCCTCTTTAAACTACAGTGCAGTAGGTTAGACAGTCTCATCTAACAAGGTTGAGAGAAGCTTTTTCATCCTTTCCTGTGTTTGGTGGAAGACAGAAACTATTGAATATAATATAAAGGAGACTGTTTCCTAAGCTCTTCTTTCTGTTCAACAATTAACTGACTTCAATGAATCATGGTATATTGTAATGCAAGTGAAGATGACGACTTTCTTTTGGATATTTTGGATCTGGAGATTGCTTGTGATGCCATTAGATGAAAGGGAGCTAAACTCTAAGTCTGCTGAGGTCCATGTAGCTCTTAGTCTCTGCTGAGACATCTTACACCATGTCACAACTCTTCAGACTTGCAAAGGTTTTCATGGTGCTGGCTGTCTAATTTGACGTATTTGCCTCTCATGACACACCTAGATTGTCTCTAGCATTCAGCAGAATGCAAGACATTAGCTGAATACCTATTGATAAAATAAGATATGATGGTAATTTGGTAATTTAGTGTAAATTCATAAAACTGTTGTTTAGAAGTTTAAGTAATTAGTTAAAAGCTTTTTGATTAATGGTAGCTAACAGCTTGTATGTATGAATATTATAGTGCTGAGTGGCTGAATTCCAGGTGAAGTGATTGATTGTGTTCTGGGGCTGCACATATGTTCCTGGGTGCATATAAATTACTGTTAGTCATGCAATTTCAGTAATAGGATTATTTTCAGTGATATCTCTTCCATTTTAATGTCTTCGCTTTTCAGTTTGATTCTAGACATCCAAGACTGCCCTGTCTTGCATCAGTCCGTTTGTAGTTATTCCCTTGTTGTCTTTCATGTAACTCACACCTCAGGGACAATGACAACAAAAAGAATGAAAAGAAAATGTATTTTGATGTCTTGATGAAAATAGCAATTTGGAAAAAAAACAACCCACTTTACATTTTAAGCAAGTAAAAGGTCTATTTTGACTTTGTTGTGACAAGGCAATTTGGCTTTTAGGATAATGTTTTCACAAATGCTCAGCAGCCACATAGGTAAAACTATTTTGATGTCTGTCTTCCATATGCTTCAATTGGAAATAGGAGTCCAGACTATAAGGTAAAAGAAACTGGTCTCTAAACTTTTAACACAATTTGTTCCTCAGGATGTAGACCTCTATTGCTTGACATTCAGTGAAACTTGTATTCTTTTGTTACAAAAATGTTTATTGAAATTTTATTTGAAGGTAACAAACAGAACTGCATGGGCTTGGTTTACCAAGTGCCTGGCAGCTGCTCATGCTGTTTTGCTAGCACAGATAGCCCACCTGGCATCTCTGGCTCATACCAAGCGATCTGTGTGAACGCTAAGCTTTGAGGACATGGCCAGAGCCAAAGAGCTTGGCTGAGACTTTGCTGCATGGTGTTAGGTATCACCTTGACTCACTGGGGGTTACATTTAATGTAAAATGGAACAAACTATGAGGGGAGCAATTTAATACCAAACTGGTAGAGGACAGAGGGAATGCAAAGGTGGCATCAGTTCAGTTTTGGCCCCAACCTCTGACTTAGGCAATAGCTCTTTGACTGTGACCCACGTATAAAAAGCTATATAACATATTGTCCTGAAAACCAAACCAAGTGTGCTAGACTGATAGCAATTGCTGTGGAGTGCCCAATTGTCTCAATGATGCAACCAAAAAGGCAGCAGCCAGGCATGTCTTCTGCCATTCCCTGTGTTCATGAACCTCACCCAGGATTTGCCAAAGCCAGTTTTAGAGATAAAGGTGTCATTGTGTCCTTTCAGGATTTGGCCCCTCTGCTCAGACTGTCTGGAATTTTGTGGGGAGGATGTCTGTCTCTTACAGCTGAGACTGGGACCATCCACTCATTTCACATAGGGCTCAGAGCAACTGTCAGATAGTAACTGCTTTCATTCGCCATCCCTCTCCCTCTGTTATTTGCACATTACTGTCATTTCTGCCTCTCTTCTCGTGTGCAGCATATCAGCTTCTAGATGTTCAGAGTGGTTTCTGCATGCAGATCTGGAGTAGGTTTGCTATCAGAAATCAATATTTTAAATTATGTTTTCCCCAGAAGATTATTATCATTGTAAAATCAAAATATTTTGCAATTCTTGAAAGCTCAAAGAATATTCTGTGTATGAGCTGACAGGAAACCATAATCAAATTGTCAAGCAATTGCTCCTACTGTGGCAAAGTGAGAATGTTAGATTACATGTGTCAGCATGTGAAGATAAAGACTGCATAGTGAACAGCACACTGAAGGCTTGATAGGAGATGGGAAGTTTATCGCTGTACACTGTAACCTATTGTAGACTGTTCTGCTACCTCAGCAGTCCTCAGTTTGCATTAAAAACCTTTATGATCAATAAAATGCCTCAGTTTTGTCATTTGGAAAAGACACTTTATATTTTCTACCAACTTTATTTGGTCAATTAAACTGATGACTAATTGCTATTCCAAAGGGTTAAGTAACAAAAGATGTAGAATAATAATACATGTACACTAGTTGTTTACTAACTCTAATATTATTATCACTGCTCTAATGTCTTCAAACAGGCACCCAAATGTATGCTGCTGTGATTATTTGAGTAAGAAAAATGGCTCATTTATTCAACATATGCATTGACCACTAGTCTGGGTTTTTAGATGTTTAAAGAATTTGGTTCAAATTGTTTTTCTCCAGTTTTCCTGTCCTTTTACCCATTCTTCTGTATACTCTTCAGTCGTCTTATTCTTTATGGCTGCTCTGCAGAGTGGATGCTCACTGAAAACGTGTTACCGAAGTGTGTTGTTCTGAGCTTGGGGGCTGTAACCCAAAACCTGCTGAGAACTTGAACTCTCATTAAATTCAGTCAGAATTAATGACTCATCACCTTGCAACATCAGGCTTGTGGTGCATGTTCACAAGCAGCCCAATCATTCCTGTAGCTCTTTCTCTTTTAGAGGTAGGATCAGAAAAGAGATTTGCAGGAGTGAAGTTTAAAAAGTTTTTAACTCTGATAACCACATTGTCATTCAGGCTAGTTATTTAACTGCAGCACAGAACAGGCACTTAATGTCAGTTAAATTCAATCGTTTTAGAAAAGTACAATATCTGGCCACTTAACTAGTACAGCCTTCTTTTTCTGACCCTGAAATAGCTTGCAATTCTGTAACAAATTTTAAAAGGAAAAAAAATAGTGATATGTGATGGAAACAGGAAAATAAATAGCATACAATCAGAATTAGGTCACCAGTAGTAGATTAAAATTGTAGATTAAAATGGTATTGTACCTTGATAAGGTGACTGACAAAGAGAATGCAGTATATTTCATCAATAGCAGGAAAATATTTGGAAGTGTATATAGAGGGAAATACAATAGAGAATCACAAATATATAAGGACTAGAAGCATAATGCATGTTTAATTTAATGTCAAGAAAAGAAAAAAATGGATAAACTGTGAATGTTTAGATTGATTTAGAAATAGGTTTCTAATCTTCCTGGAGTAAGGGCCTAAAGCATTCTTCCAGCAAGACTAATAAGTGGGAAATTGAGCCACGTGGCTGCAGGTGAAAGCAGAGAGGGGCTGAATATGGAGGCAAGATCTTTCCTCTGACTTCCACTAGAGAGGGCAAAGCAGCCAGGCTTGGCTGTGCCTCTACTTGCCTGTTAGTGGATGCAGCAGGTGGGCTGTTGCCTTCATATCAAAAAGGAAGATAGACTTACTTTTAAAGTGGAAATTAGTCAGTTAATGAGACAATCATGTAACATGGGGTCAGGACTAGACTGGGTGTCCAATGAGTCCATTCCAATTCTTTAATCTTACATACTTTGTCTTAAAGAACACATTATTTCTTGGAACTGTATATCTAGTGAGTGCTTTTAGTCGCAGTTTGAAGGGCGAAGTCTGGACTTCTGTAATCAGTATAGCTCCTCTGCTGCATTAGAGTTTATCACTTGGAGAATGTGTGCTGTGGAGCAATTTGGTCTAGGCTTGTACATTTGTTTAGTACCTACCAGATGAACTGTCTACCTCTCTAGATTCAGTTTCCTTTGCTGCTTATGGTGGTCACATGCATTTACAGCTGAGTCCTATCCCTGTTAAAGCAGTAGGAAGACTACAGATGAATGATAGTAACTTCTTGATCTGGAGAAAATATTCTTTTTCAGGGCCTTGAAGGCTTATCAAATGCTAGAGACAGAGACTCGGAGGAACAGAAAGACTGAAGCTGTGACTGGTCCAAGATCTGAGTGCAGTGCTAGGGGGGAAACTAAAAAGAAATCACTTCCAGTCTGAGTTACTAGTTCTTGTAACTGAGCACTCCAGTGTGTCCTCTCTCCTTGATCCCTCTCTGTAAAAACACTATTTTCCTACAGTCATTAGCAAGGTGTATCTCCTTGATATAAGTGATTAGAGAAAGTTGTTGAAAAAGGTATGACTTCAACATGTAAAAACTGATCAAGTATGCACAGTATTCTAGAAGAAGATTGAAGTTTTAAGTACAAAATGAAAGTTAAGAAAACTTTGTGCGCTGAAAGCTTGCTGTTGACTCAAGTCCAGTACACACTAGTGCTAGTGGTCTGAAACTTTTGTTTACTAGCAATCTGCAGGTCTTAATTAGTCAATTGGTATTCATTGTCAATCCCTATCTCCTCGTCCCAAAGGTTTATCAACTCTATTCCACTAAGGAAATGCATCCCTTCAGTGGAAATTTGTTGATCGTCTTAGTTGACAATCAAGCAGCTGATGACTTGTGTCACCTGTGCCTAAGCAATGAATCCCCATTGGCTTTGTGCTGCCACAACAGGAGCTGCAAATGAGTAGGAATTAAGTAATAAACACTGTTGCTTTAACTTTTGGGTTGAAACTGCTTACTTGTGGTTTATTTTTGCACAGCTCTCCAAACTGCTTAGCTAAAAAGACATTTAAAATGTTTGTTTTATTGCTAGGAAGAATAGTCTGCCAAGGGCTATTATGATGATAAAATAAATGAGTGACTGTACTTTGCCAACAGAATATTGGACCATAACCTTTTCCTTCAGCAGTTTCCACAGTCACTATCTGAATGGAAGATGGGGATAGTGTTGGGATGAAATATCTTAGGCTCAGCATTCTCCCTTGACTGTCCCTCCTCTTTACTTAGAGGACCTTAAGCACACATCTTCCTGAAACAAATCTTATACAGGACCCTCCATCTTCCTGCCTCCATCAGTTTCTTTGGTAATGAGCAGAATTTTTGCAGTAGAAGAATGTCTTTGTAGTATCATTTAAGGAGGAGTCTTTGTTGTCATACATCTTAATAATTTATCATGGTCTTGATAAGAATTCTAAAAGATCAGTAGATAAGAGTAAACAGGCTCAGGGAGACAGCTCTTTGATGCCGACGTTAATTTTGCAGTAACTGAATTGGTCTTCTGTCATTACAACTTAAGATGCATAATTGCAAGATCATCATTTTGGGGAAGTTACTGCCAAATATTTTACAAAATGACTTTGTATTAATTAAGCAGTTTAAAACAGAAAGTACACCTTTCCTTCCTAACCCAGAAGGGAGGAAAAACCTGTAGTGTGGAGACCTTAAAACACTTATAAATGAGGAGAAGAGTGAGTTGCAATCTCTTTTCTAAAATCAGAAAGAGAGGTTGTTTTGGAATATAAACAGGCCATTAGATATGGGCAGACTAGTTCAGATAAAAATAGAGTTAAACTGAACCTATTGTTAATATTCAAAAATACTGAAGACTTGAGAAACATGTTAGTAGGGACTAAAGCATGGAAATGTGTCGTAAATAAGGTAATTCTAGAGAGGAAGACCGTTTAGTGATTTAAGCTTAGGGATTTAGGAGTCTCTCTGACATTAACTTTTTTGTGGTCTTCGGTGGTTTTTGTCTTCTCTTTTTGCTTCTGCATTGGTAGTTTGGATATTCAGGTGTGTGTGTTGAGTTTTGGGGGGGGTTGTTTTGGTGGTGTGTCCCCCCCACACCTGCCAAGACTATTTGCAGAGAATGTTCTGTATGCAATGTACTTTTTTTTTTTTCATGGTCTTGTCTGCCATAGTGTTTACATACAGCTATGGTAGGGAACCACAAGGAAGAATAGCATCAGCTCCTGGAGAAAAAAATGCCTGCCGTTTCTTGTGAACCCAGCTGCCTTTGGGAGTGGTGAGCATTCTAATGCCCTTTGTCAGTGGTAAAAAGAAGGTGGTGGTTCTTAATTCCCTCTGGTATACTCCTTACCAGAAGTGACAGCAGAACTGAGTGATCTGTGAAAATGCAGAGCACAAAATCTGTGACTTCTACCAGGTTTGCACTCAAGTGCAATGAGAACAGCAAAAATGGCTGCTGGACGTTAATCGGTGTCTACTACTACTGTATTGGCATACTCTTCTTAGGTACTACAGACTTCTTGCTACTGGTTAAAATTCCATTTGGGAGAGAGCAGACAATTGTAGCTGGGGAGATAAATATTCCATAATACTGTAGTTTTATGGGAACTTGAGGAGATGAAACCAAAATCCCCAGGATAGACCCTTTGAGGAATTTAACAGTTTTGGAGCATAATGGAAGGGAGAGCACAAAAGAGAGTTGATGTATTTATTCCTCTCGGAGAAAGCTAGAAGTTAGGTTCTGGTCTAAGATACAGTCGTAGAAGTAGGAATCACTTTATGAAAGTAAATGGTGTACTTAGTATAGCGAACAAAATCTAACCTTGCGGCTGTGGTGACTTCACTTCTTGTGGAGTTATATTAACTCTTTAAACAATACATGTCCAAGTATTTGCCTCATTTCTCTGAACTGGTGCTGCTTCTACTTGTAGGTAGATATCTAGGTACAGCCAGGTGTGTGTATTCATCAATTTTGAGTAGATCCCCCCCTACTCAGACCAGCTTACTGCCCAAAGGCAGGAGAAGCCCAGCCCATAAATCTGCTTCTCGGTGCCTTTGTAATCCAAGTCCCTGTTCCAAGAGCGCTGATTGCCTGCTAACATTTCTGGTATGAGGACAGCAGTCAAGACAGCTATTACAGAGGAAATGGAAGAAGCACAGCTAAGAAAAAAGCTAATTAAAAATGAAGGGGATGAGGAGCCTGGAAGATGTAACAGTCCTGGAAAACATTTTGGTCCTAGAACAAAGGATATCTTCTGAAAGGCTTTCTTAAAAGCATTGTCAACGTAAGTTCCTTCTGTTCTATAGAGATCTCTTTCCATTTTGGGTATCTGTCACAAAACTGCTGGTCACTGTGTAATTGTTGCCATCTTGTCTTGTCCATCTGGATGTTTTATGTTCTTCAAAGTGACATTATTTGTTTCAGTAACATAGCTATCCTATGGATCTCCTTTTGTTGCGTTCTCTAAGAACTCTTCCCCAGTGCTGATCAAGGGTTGAAGCTATCCATTATGAACCAAACACAATGTAGCTTCATAAACAGCATTATTGAAGAGGCACTTTACGTGGTTTCAAGTAGCCACTTTACTAATGTGTGGCTATTCTCAAGAGTAATAAAGGCTGCATTTGATTCTCAGCGAACAATTCAAGGGCCAGGGTCTAGACTCAGTTGCACTAGGGTAAATGCAGAGGAGCACCACAGAAGTCAGTTGTTGTTATGGTTTTGCATGGGGAAATGGAGATCAAAATATTTTTCTCTGTATCACAAATAGCTTTCCCAGGCCCAATACATAGATTATATTTGTTAAGCACTTTCCTTAACACCAAATAGAAGAAATAAGTATTTAACAACCTTACAGAAATGAAAGTGAGATTTAGTAATTTTTTAAAGATATTCATATTTTTTGTCAATTTGCAGTTATTTGTCCTTTTTCCTTAACGCTATTGCTTACAGCTTCTGGTTTTATTTTGGGGAAAAAAAAAGATTAAAAAGAGGAGTAGTATCTTCTAGCATTTTTATAGTAACAGTTATAGTTATTTTAGAAAATTGTCATGCCAGTCAGCATGTTAAGGTAATTTGAAAATATTATTACAAAAAATAATTTTTTAAATGCTGATTATGGCTGATTTACCAGCAGTGGAAACCTGGATTTTCATTACTGTTAGTGTAACAGGCCTATTGTTACACCCACCTCACTACTTCACAAATAAAACATGACAGGCTCTTTGAAAGAAGACCAAAAAACTTAAAACAGGGAATATAGCCCAGTATAACTCCTGTTTTTGGGACACTCCTGATGGAGCCCCCACTGCTGAGATCAGAGCCTGACCTGTCTTGAGCTGCACAGCAATGTGCTAAGTTATTTTACTGAAGAGTACTGAAGGCAAGGTCGTTAAGGATACTTTGTCAAAAGTCATGCAAGAGTCTGTGCCAGAGTTTGAAACGTGTTTTTTGTCCTTTGAGAGCCTGGGATATGTTGTGATGCTGCTGAGGCAAGCTTCTGGCTTGCGCCCTTGGTGAGGCAGTGTCCCCCGCCATTTTGTGCCCTGTTCCTCTCGCCTTCCCAGGGCCTGGCTCTCCTGTCCTTTCCCTTCCATCTTGATGTGGGCAGGAAGATGTGGTTCTCCCGAGCTGAAAAGAAGAAGAAAATGTCACTTTTTTGCCTTCAGTGTTATAGTGACTTTAATGAGCAGAGCAAGCATAGGAGAAGGGATGGAGCTGTCCGAGAGGGAGAGGTTGCTGTGGGATCATCTTGGGATGCTGAGGTGGCATGTGGGGCCGTGCCTTCAGCCAGGAGCTTTGCCAAGGAAGAACGACGCCTCCCCCTCATCCTAGCCCAGGAAACAAGGAGATCTCACACT
>NW_009636896.1:0-2880 GCF_000690535.1 Cariama cristata | reverse complement strand
TGCTGCGCAGTGCAGATGTGCTTTCAGCCCAGGTGATTTCCCTCAAGGGGGGTTTGTGGAGCTACCTCTGCCTTGACTCTGTTTTTCCAGAAGGCTGACCAAGTGGCAGGGAGAGCAGAAAGGGGCCATTGGCCAAGAAATCCAGCTAAAGGCTTTGGGGATTTGCAGGGGATGTCCCCAGGAAGTGAGCTGTGCCTAAGCCAAAACTTCCTTACCAAAGTAAGGACTAACTGCTCCTCTCTTGTGAATGCCCGCCTCTGGGTTGATGCCAGTGTCTCTGTGCGTGTAGGATTTAACCTAGTCAAAAGGCTCAAGCTCCCAACCCACGCCTGCCTCTCGGAGGACAAAGAGGTTGGCTTTGCCCATCCTGTTTAGCAGGCCGAACGCAGAAGGCCTGGAAGGAGTCTGGCGCCTGGGGTGCCCTCCTTCCCTGAGGGAGCGGATGCGTCAGCCAGGAGAGTGCATGTCCGCAGGAGCCCTTCACACCTACACAAGGAGTAGTGAGGAAGGAGAAACGGGAGCAGCTTGTCAAAGTTAAAGCTTAAAGCACCCTTAACAGGAGAGTGGGAGTGAATACTATTTAATCCCTGAGTTTTACCACTCTCATGAGAAATAGTGGAGGAGTGAGGAAAGTACATCATGACATACCCTGTAACATGGCAGAGAAACGTACTCTCTTTTTTTACTGCAACATTGCTGAGGAGCACCAGTTATTGACTTGCACTCTGTAGCCAGGTGTACTGTACAAACACAGCAAAATCTCTGTGAACTCCTTGGGATGGGGGCTGTCTTTGTAAGCTGGGGAGTACAGAACCCTTCTTTTGTGCACTGACAAGCTGGCTTTCCCACAAGTCAAACAATGTTTCCATAAAAATCAGAAACAGGTGCCTGTTTCAAATGTCTCGCAAGTAGTACCTGGCTTGCCCTCTCCTTTCTAAATGTGTGAACCACGTGTGTGCCCAGGGGGCTCTGCATCTTTTTCCACAGTGATTTACCCACTGGGCTTATCCGAGGTTCCTGCAGATTTACAGGAAATAACTGAGCAAAGCATTCTCTGACAATCAGAGATTTTTATAACCTGTTACAGATCCCTAGATTTATGCACAGTTATTCAAAAAAGGTGAAGGTTCTTGATGAAGACAACATTAGTATACACTGTTTGCTCTCATAATACAGTGATAGCAATTCATTGCTGCCTTTCCCATAGCTTCTGGTATAAAGAAGAGATGAACATGGGGTCCATTCCACCTAATCTTTGCTCTGAATGACATATTTTAGATGTATCTACACCATACAGAATAACACAAAGTACAATTCCCTGTGCTGTTTGAAGTGTAGAGAGCCATCCATACTAGGCAGGGCATCGTCATGTAGAAATGGCTCTTCATGTCTCAAAAGCAATGTGTTCCCCTTAGTACTGTGCAGCTGGTAGCTTCCAGTTTTGGTAATGGTGTCGACTGTCGTCTGAGTTGTTCCCTGCTGTGTGATGTTGATTTGTCCTATGGAAATTCCATGAATGACTTTTGTTAGAGATTTTGTGAACACCCAAAAAAGGTGTTTGAGTTAGCGTGGACAAGGCTTGTGGGCTTATAGAGCAGAACACCCATACTGCATTAGTGCTTATAGTACATGTTTCCTAGTGGAGTTTGGTAACAATTAACTGCTTATTTCACAGCCCATTTGCTAGGTATGAGGGCTTTGGTGCATACCATTTCACAGTGCATATTAGGAAGTGACCTGATAAAATACCAGCTCTTGAAAGATCCTTATATTTAGCAGCTGGAAATACCTACTTGATAAGGTGCTCATTGTTTTATTGGCTAATTAGGAATTTCATTGTCCTCTGGTATTTTTTTTTTTTTGCATCTCCAAGGAGAAAACATATGATGTTTTCAACTACATGAAAATGTCTTTTACTATCTGGAAACTTCTGAGTGTGTATGCTTGTCCTGATGCTGAAAGATAAGAATATGAATTGCATCACCTTGAAATATAGATATACCAATACCTCTCAAAGTCTCTTTTTAGGCCTTGAAATTTTTCAGGGCACATGTACAAAGCACAAAACAAGTGTTACAGTCCATTCTTTCTCCCACAATTTACGTAGAATTTTCCTTAGCATCAGTACAGATGTGTCCGCACTTGCTCCTCAGGATATAGCAGATCTGTCACAGAATCATAGAATGGTCGGGATTGGAAGGGACCTCTGGAGATCATCTAGTCCAACCCCCCTGCCAAAGCAGGTTCATCTACAGCAAGTTGCACAGGATCGTGTCCAGGCAGGTTTTGAATATCTCCAGAGGAGGAGACTCCACAACCTCTCTGGGCAGCCTGCTCCAGTGCTCTGCCACCCTCAAAGTATAGTTCTTCCTCCTACTAAGATGAAACTCCCTGTTGACACAGTTATTCAAACTGAGGTCAGTGCAGTCTGCTCCCCTGCAAGTGGAGCTGCACAAGGGCTGTTTATGCTGCAAGTCAAATGGAAACCATGCATTTGTGCTACCTTAGACCGCATCTGTCTTCTTAACTCACACCTGATGCTTCACTTTCTGCAGCCCTACCCCCTGCCCTCATTTTAGAATGCAGGCAGAGTGAGTATGTCATAGTGTGGAAAATATTTGTATGGAGTCACTGCTCTATAAGTAACACGGATTTGGAATGACCTGGAAGTCACAAGAAAATGCTCTGTCTCAGCTGGTATGCTCAGCTGAGATAATGTTATTTTCATTCCCTTTCCCATGCTTGAACAGTGGTGAAGTTCTAGGGCAAGGTGTTCTACCTTCCTGATTCCTTTAAACCCTTTAAGAGCCTTTTTCATAATGAGAGCCTTAATTCTTTCAAGGAACAATCTGTCCCTTGGTGACCAAACAGTGACTGTGC
>NW_009636895.1:2915-3884 GCF_000690535.1 Cariama cristata | reverse complement strand
TGAGGACCCGATGGCAGTGGGTGTTGTGTGACGCCAGCTTGAGTCTTGTCTGTTTTACCCTGGGGCGTTAGGGGCGTCTGCTGCATGGCCTGAGTGCCCTTCTCAAACTCCATATCATTGTGCTGCTTGCTGCGGCCTAAGGAAATCTGTATTTGTTCTGTAGTTTGCCACCCAAAAATGTGTTGGTTACCTCTACAGGAAACATGATTCAAGTCATGTAATTTGTGGCCCCTCGTGTCCCAAAATATTGGGGAAAACATTACCTCAGTTATGCTCGGTACCTTGTTTATATGTTCCTGTTATGGATCTGTGTGTTGGAGCAGGAGAAGTGGGAGGAGAACAGCTGTAGCCAGGTCAGGGCACAGCCGTGCGGTGACTGGGATGGTCAGGGACGCATACAGACGTTAATAATCCCTTTATGCTCTCGAACTGGTTGGGTTTGGGAAGACAACGCCTGCTCCGTGTTGGAAAGTCACAGTGGGACTGGTGAGCGTTGCCTCACCAGCCTCGTGCCATCCAGGGGGGCCGGCACCAGGACTCAGGGCAGCTCAGAAATACTCAGGCAGGGGAGTGTGGGCACCTGTGCCCGCTGTGGGGTCGGGGCCGGTCGCCAGCCTGCACTGCCTGTTGCACTGCCTGACTCTCTTGAAGGCGTCCCAGCTGCTGCAGTCCAGTTGGCAAATGCTCTGCCCAGGTTTGCTACATCCCTGCCCCAGGCGCAGGGACGTGCTGCAGGAGTACGTGACCGGGCGTTGTCACTTGGCCTGGGCAAGCCACGCAGTGCGTGACAGTGAATGGGGGTCTGTCCAAAGGATGCATTGGCTTTGGGGACCGTGAGGGAAGTTGGGGTTCCTGACAGTTGGGAGTTGCTGGCAGAAAGCTTCCCTGGGGAGGAAGCGGCCCCCTGCACATGATGGGGCTGAGTGACAGCTGTCAGTGCAACAGCTGTGATGTCGAGTCCCAGGGCGC
>NW_009636895.1:0-2863 GCF_000690535.1 Cariama cristata | reverse complement strand
CATCCCCCTGCCTTCTTAGGACGACTTTTCTCAGTCTCAGGCGACAACTTGTGCCCTTTCTTCTCCTAAAGTTCTGCTGCTGCTCTTGAGTCTCTAACGACTTCATGGAGCATGTGTAGGTCAGTACAGGCTGACCGTGGGTAACGTGCTGAGCAGAAAATGCTGTTACAGTACCTGCCCCCCCCCTCCCGCCAGCCCTGGGGGAGCACGGGGAGGCTCCCGAGGGAGCGACACGGGCAGCTGCAGAGGCTGGAGAGCTGCAGGGGCTCGCAGGAGCCATCAGGTAGGTCTGGAGGCAGAGGGTGGAGGCGAAGGGTGTGTGCGAGCGCGAGGGCTGTCATTTATCCCCTCTCTGCTGAGCCGGCTGTTCTGAGCTCTGGCGGAGCTGGGGCTGCAGGCGCAGGGTTAGCAATTGTCCCGTGGGTGGGAATCATCAGGCAGTTTCCTTTGACATTTGTCTTATTCTTTGGAGGTTGTCTGCTCTGTGGAAAGCTTGTGAGATTGGGCACAGCAGTTTGTAATCCAGCAGTACAGAGCTTCAGCTTTCAGGTGTGGGCAGCGAGGCTGGGGGAGGCTCTGCGACCCAGTTGGTTTAAGCATCCCTTAAAAATTATATGTGCGTTGTGAGAATCCTGCATCTCATCATTGTTTGCGGAAGGGGCCACCAGAGAGGTGAGGCTGTCGATGGAGAAGTGGTGAATTGGAAGTACCATGCTTATCGCAGGAACACTCTCAAATGGTGCTGGTGAGGTGTCGGTGGTGATGGAGAAGGAACAAGGGGAGCTGCGAGGCATGGACGAGCTTTGGAGAGAAGGCTGTCGTGTGTGTGACCTGTTCTGTGAAGGACCCGGGGCCAGCTCAGCTCTTGGCAGGGGTTGTTGCTCCTTTTTGAGGTGCCAGTAGGTTCCCAGGAGCAGGAAGTGTCCTGGTGCCTGCTGGCCCATTGGCACAAGGCACTGATGTCTGGCGGTCGCTGGGCAGCTACCCAGCTCTGAGCAGGTTCCCGTCTCCTCCCACCGCTCTGTGTTTCGGGGTAGGTTGGGGAATGGGGTGTTAGAAGCATCTTCTGCGCCACTATTCTTGGGACATCACCCACACAGTAGGCTGCTGTGAGTTCCAGGCATGTGTTACTGCTCTTGGATGGTAGCGAGGCAAGGACTTGAACCTGTGGCTAGCCCTAATTGCAGTGTGGGAGAGGTTGGACGGGGCAGCGAACAGGCAGGCAGGGCTAGCACTGTTGTGGGTCAGTGGGTGACCCGTGCAGAGCTGGATGTGGCTGCAGTGGTGGGAGCCAGTGCCGCACGCAGAAGCAGGAGGAGATCTGTTGCTCCCTTGATGTGATGGGGTCTCTGCGAACTGGGCTGTGTTTTGGGCTACGCAGCTGTCGGTGGCTTCTCAGCAGCTAGCCCAACTGCGCTCCTCTCGCCGTCCCTCTCGACAGACATGCCAGGACAGACATGCCAGGACGTGCTGCCTCTGGCTTCAGAGTTGAGCCGTGCGTGCGTGGGGCTGGAACTGCCGAAGGGCGGGTGTGTGGCTGGGCCGGTTCCACTCTCCTGACTGGCAGCGGTGCCAGTTAGGCTGGTCAGACCAGTGCTGCCCTCCCCGGCTCTCATGGCCTCTTCCCTGAATGGTTCCCCTTGGTTGCCAGTTGACATTTGGAATAGCGTTTGGAATGGCTGGTCTCTCTCCTGGCTCTTGGCACTGGCTGGAGGCAGGCATGTGCTGGGGGAGCTGGAAGGCGAGTGCTCTCCGAGTGCTCTCCATCAGCAGGACTTGTCTTAATAAACTGTTGTTCTCACTCGTTCAGCTCCAGCTGCCCTTCCTCCCGCAGCCCCTGTTACTGCTCCTGTTGCAGCACCAGGTACTCTGGACCTTCCTCATTAACACCTCGTGTGCCGCATTAACCAGAGTTTGTTGTTCTGGGTGGTTGCAGTTAGATTAACCCTAACAGTCTGCACAGGGAAGTGCAGGTCACTGCACGGGAGCCACGATTCGGGGTCCCATCCCTTCGGTGTGGGTGAGCCATGCCACCCCCCGTGCCTCAGGACACTTGTCCTCGAAGGGCACCTGCCTGCCAGGAGGGTCTGCCTCTGTCACGCTGGGGCTGGAGGGAGGGGGGTGCCCTCTGCCAGAGCATGACTGCCAGAGAGCTCCTGGAACAGTTATGCATGCCAGTGTGTTAAATTTGACTTTTCCTTCCTACCCTTGGGTGGGTCCTCATCATCCCCCTGCTCCCGCCAGCCGCGGATGCCATTTCCCAGGCTTGGGAGCAGCACTGGGGGTCTGGCCGAGCCTCCAGCACTCCATGAAGGTTGTGGCAACCCTTTTGGCGGGGAAGAGCCAAGGGCAGAGCTGGCAGCAAAACCTGGCTCCTGGCCTGCTGGGACTTCCTGGCGGTTCAGGTGCTAATGTCCTGGCATGCCAGGGTTTCAGCCACAGCTGCTCCAAATGGAGAAACCTGGTGTGGCAGTACCGATCCTCGCATCGGGTTCTTACTTGTGTCACTTGAGCCCGTCAGCTAGCTCACAGGCTGGCACAGCATGCTCTAAAATCGGTACTGGTTTCTAGAAGCAGATGAATGTCTTGGTCTGCACTGGACCTGGCAGGTCAGGTGGATATTCGTCTGCTGCTCTAGAAGCCAGGCACGAAGGCTGGGGGGAAGGCCAGGGCCAGAATGGAGCTGGCTGTGCTGGGCAGGCTGCCTTCTCCTGGCCTCCCCTCCCTCTCTCCCTTCTCTCATGGATTCACTCTGTTTCTCTCCTGTAGCTGTTCTTCATGCTGCTCATTCCCCACCTCTGACTCCGTCTTCGGGCCCGGCTGGCCAGGCTCTCCCAGCGGAGCTGCCCAGCCCTGCTGTGGC
>NW_009636894.1:0-574 GCF_000690535.1 Cariama cristata | reverse complement strand
GCTCCTCTGGAGGGAGGTGAGAGCTGGCACTAACCACAGCCACCACACTGCTGGGTAAGAGCAGCCCACCCGGGCTGGGCGATGGGGACCAGCTGGGGCACAGGGACGGAGGGGCGTCTGGGAGCAGCCTCTGGGGTCCCACAGAGGGAAGGGAGCTGGAAGAAGGCTGGGTGCCCTGGGCAGGAGGCAGGAGCCTTGGCAGGGCCCTGGGCAGGGCTGAGCGGGTCTCTGTGGGGCTGGGGACGGTGAAACCCCGACGTGGTCTAATGCCGTTGTCCTGCAGTGCCCTGGGCTCACTTGTGGTGGGCATGAGCTGTGCTGCGCTGCAGGAGCTGGGCCGGGAGGATTTCTTGGGGGCTCTCCGGACCCTCTACGTGCAGCCTCGCTCACTGCCTGCCAGCCTGGTAAGGAGGCTTCAGGACCCCCTGGCCCGTGGGCAGGCTGTCCCTGTCCTGCGCTTTACAGCATGGTGTCCCCAGAGGCGCTGCGTGCAGGAGGAGGTGCTCAGGCGTCCTGCGCTCTCCGAGGAGGAGCTGGCATGGCTGGGACCTCGGTTCATCGTGGAGTTACCGTA
>NW_009636893.1:609-1644 GCF_000690535.1 Cariama cristata | reverse complement strand
GTCCCTCAGCTCCCTCCGCCAACAGCCCGGCCCCTTCTCCGTAATCTTCCAGGTGAGCTTCCGTGAGGCGCTGCATTCAAAGTCCAAATACGTTGCTGTCTTCTGCATCCCCACGCACCGATTTGTAATTCCTCTAGAACGCTGGATCTGAGGGCATGCTTTCTCCTGCATTAAAAGAACTAATGACTCTATTCTATTTTCGTGTCTGTCTGAATAAAGAACACCGCAGTATTAATCCCAATTAAATATTTGCTTAACTTGCAAAGGAATTGTGGATGTACGAATAAAAACAACACGGGATTTCTTTCTGAAATTGCACTCCAGTGCAGAAACATCTGAAAACGTTCTCAGGGCTTGTACCTCCTCTGCTCACTACGGAAAACAAAGTTTCCATGGCTCAGGTATTTCTAGGATTACAAAACCAACGGTTTCTATCTAGCCCCTTCTTTACCGAACCTCCAGCTTGCTTTCCTAAGATTTTAACAAAGGCCGAGATAGCTAAAATTAACTAGAAACATCTGCTGACAACCTCACTCTGTCTTCACTGGTATCAGTAACTTTTTCCAGATAGCTTTATGCCGTTATTTCATATTTGTTTTGCAAATTTGCTAAAAATACAGTTCTAAAACAGATGTATTGTAGGAAATAAGTATTTCTCAGTCCTGGCTATATTGCTCGCTTACAAATGCTTATGGAAGTAACGTGAACACGTCAAATGTATTTGGTTTTGTTAGGAAATAAAATGAAGTAAAAATTTTACAGTTCTTCAAGTTATATAAGCTCCATCTTCAGGAATTAGCACAAAGATTCATTTTTTAAGAGGTTTTTCAGGAGAAAAGACATCAGTATGTGACTTGAAATTAATTTGTAACAGAGGCAACCGTGGTTTATTGTCCTTGCCTATGCTCTCTGTTACACCATGGACTATTCTCGCTATAAATATCATAAATACATGATTTCGGGTTTTTGTTCCTTGGGACCCTCTGCCATTTACATTTTATGTATATAATGGCATAATGCCATGCTAACGAGTCC
>NW_009636893.1:0-578 GCF_000690535.1 Cariama cristata | reverse complement strand
TTCAGCAGTGTATTAATGCCCGTACACCCATGTGCCTAAGGCTTGTAAAATCAGACTCCTGTTGTAAAGCAAAATTCTTAGCCGGACACTGGAAGTCATGTCGCTACTGAAGAATCACATCCCTCTTATTTGGGCACGTCGCCCAGGGAAATACCCAGTTTTACAGTAAAACAGAGAAAAGCATACTACAGCATCTAGTCACTCAGCTTCTCAAAATGCTTAATTGCAGCTGTAGGGAAATGTTCTCCTTTGAAAACACGTTAGTCCTGACCCTTCACTAAGTAACTTCAGTTACAAAGCCACGCAAAACGCGCTGTTTGCAGGAGCAGCGAGTTCTCCTTCCGTGGACTCAGCAGATTCCTGCTTTTACACTTCCATGTTTGCAATTTCTTACAACAGCAGAGTAAAATTGTCAAAACTAGGGATCCTGAACAACCTCAATGGCTCTGAAACAAAATTACGCCACAACTTAATGACAGTATGGCTGCTTACATAAAGGACTTTCAGAATTGGAGAGAGAGATTAAAAAAAAAAAAAAGGGATTGTGAAGATACTTGCTAAGCCAGGCCTTACAAAGC
>NW_009636892.1:25273-40153 GCF_000690535.1 Cariama cristata | reverse complement strand
AGCTGGTGCCGGCGGGGCGGGCCGGGCACAGGTGCGGGCACGGGCGCCCCAGCGGGGGGTGGATTTTTTTATCTCCTACCCCTGTGCTCTCCGCAGCCGTAGCGATGTGCATCCCCGCTCTGCACCGCTGCCATGTCTCCCCTCTGATGAATAACCGCGGGGGCACGGCGCAGCGCCCGGCTGTCAGCTGGGCAGGTACTCGGGGAGCAAAAGTGAATGCCGGTGTGGTTACACGGGAAAAAAAAATTCTTTTCTTTGTTTTGGGCGGTGGTGGTTTGATTTTGGTGTTGGTTTTCGGTTTTTGGTTTTGTGGTGGGTTTTTTTTTTCATGGGCTGTGGGGCATGATTGCTTTGGAAACAATCAGTGAAACTGCATGTTGTTGCAGGTATGCCTTCATATTTTATTCTTTACGGTCCTAGGTGACTAGAGAGCCAAAAAGGAGTCTGAAAAGCCAAGATCCTGGTCCCAGCTCAGACATTGTTTCAGCTAGCTAAATGTTTTTTTCTTTCTCTGCTGTAGCTCCAATATTTGTGATTTGGGACAATAATTGTTGTCTCAAAAGGTGTGCTTGAGGAATACTTGTTTGTACTTTGTTAGCGGCTATGTTAAATATTATCCCCTGAACCCAGCTATCAAGATTTCAAGCACAGGCAGACAGAGATAGACAGAAAGACAGATGTTTGCCATTTGGGCACTTTCCTTTCTTCTCCTGTTCACCTATTTGAAGTCTCACCAGCTCCTCATGCTTCTATAATCACATAACAGCTCTACAACTAGCAGCCTGCTTAAGGAGAAATGTTGCTGTTCCATCTATTCAAAACACAGTTGTAAAACAGGAGTGTTACTCTCACACCTCACAGTTGTTGGTCTTCGCTACCTCTACCATCAGAAGTAAAAAGCAACTGTTGGAGTAATCACCCCTCTGGCTGTATTACCCTTGGATAACCCATCCTTGCTGCAAAATTGCATCTCCCACGCTCAAGAGCAAAAGACTTTTAGCCAGCACATCTCCGTGCCCTCAGTGTCATTATCCTGTAGGGGTAATGCCCAGCCACCACTCCCTTGCCACTGAAAAACTCTGATGTTTAAGGGACTCTGTAGGTGCACAGGAGGAAGTCAGCTGTAGAAGATGAGGACAAAACATCTTCGGGATCCTGGTCACCACAGAGGGACTGACTGGAGCACTTCAAAAGAGCTAACTATCAGTCTGGCGCATCTCAAGAAAGAAAATACTCCAAATAGCAGAAATCTCAGAGCCAGCTGGTTGTAAGGAGCACTGTTTGGATCAGATCTCAATCTGTCAGGTAGGTTAGCAGCTGAGGCTGGCAGAACTTTCCCTGTTTCAGCCCAGAATATTTTAGACAACAGAGGAACATGGGTTTCCTCCATCTGATCTCTGTGCTGCCTCTGAGTTCACCTCCTTAGGACAAGCAGGATGCCAGGACCACCTCCATATCGGGAACGCCAGCGGTAGGGCATTACCACAGTACAAGCACCTGATTACAGTCAGTCATTCAAGCACCAGACTTTCTTCAGTGACCATTCAGCCCTTCTTCCACATCACACCATGATGCAGAACAGCCTTCCATCTTTCAGGCTTAAGCAAACTGCATCATTTCAAATCCCGTCTCAAGATCTCATCTCTGAATATTCACTACCCACAACCCAGATTCCCTCCTTAATTCTCCCCCAGACTCTGACGTACAGGTTGATTTGTGAGTGTGGGCTACAGCCCTGGTAGCTGGGAAGAATGTGGCTTCCTCGTGAAGCACTCTGAATCCACTCAGGATTTGGTACAATCTGGTGGGTTTTAGAGTCAAAGCATTCCTCCTTCAGGAGCATCCTTAGAAGCTAGAAATGAGTTACCCATAAGCAGGGAAGGTTTAGCATCATCCAAAAGGAATTAATGTTGTCAATGACAGAGAAGTTTCTATTCCCCTTTCTTTAAGAACCCTGCAGGCGTGGCGTACAGCATCAGTTTGTAGAAATCATATAGGCTACAGAAAACGTCTTTGTCTCTATAACCTGCAATCGATCATGTTAGAAAATGCTGAGGAAGGGAGAGCATCCTGGTACCTACACGGATTCCTGGTTAATGATTAAACCAGTTAAGGCACTTACATTTAACTGTATAAAATACTGGTATCTTCTGAAAAAAAAAATATTTTTTTTCTTCGCAGAACAACTTCATTAGAACAAGAATGGTCCTAGATCCCTCATACTTTGAAACAAGTGAGAATTTCCACTTTTTAAAGAATAAAGGTGTTTGGAGCTTTTTTTCATCCAGTTTCATTAAAGTATATCAAGACTTAGCCATGGATTTTTGTTGCCCATCTCTGCTGTGCAAGGCACAGCAAGTTTGTTCTTCTGTGCTGGCAGTGCCACTGGCCAGGGAAGCCCTGCACAATACATTCACTCTTTTCATGGCATTATCATTGAAGCAACAGTCCTGCTGTTGCATTTTGCACACACTTCTCATACGCACACACCATGGCAGTGCAGGACGCGGAGTACCATATTCAGATATCAGTAAATTTGAGGGCAATCCCAGACATTAAGTGAGCTACTATTTTTATTAACATTGCAAGCAGAACAGGGCTGTCACTGTAAAATATCATTAACAACTAGGAACCACCATGAGTTCCGTTCATCTCAGCAACAAGTTTACAATTTTTGTTGTTCAAAGAAGAGCTGTTAAATATAGAATGAAATATTTTCTGCAATGTATAATTCACTTTTTAGTTATAATGCTGAAGGCACCTACCGTTTCCTTGAAAAGCAAAACACAAAAAGACCCAGTAGAATTACGTAAGCCAAAATACACTAGTTTCACTGACAGACACTGCTTTAATCTTTTGCATGGCTCTACTTGACAAATACCTCAATTCATACCAAACAACTTAGTTTAACTAGGTACGAATGGTTTTATTTGTGACAGCCCCTAAAGCTGCTCAAAGATCAGAAACTGTCACACAGGCTTTTGATTTAAGGCCTCTGCTACAGTCAAGTTTTCCAATGGGATGGCAATAGGTGGCATCTGAGATGAAACACTTTTTAGCTGAATCTCATAAGCTTGCGAACTATAGGATGGGAGGAGGGAGAAGAATTTGAACAAGAAATCAGTAAAATTCACGTTTCCAAGACAGCAGGTCCAAGACAGGAGAAATGTATCTGAAGGCTCTAGGATAGTTGCACTGCTGGAAACAGTACAGCAGTCCGTGAAAGCACCTGCAACGTGGGTGTCCTGCATAAAGGAGCACGAGTTAAGTGCTGCGAAACACAGTACACGCACCAAGGCTTCTCATTCAAAAAGGGACAGGGAGAAAAACCATCCTGCCAGGCTCAGCAGACGAGCTGCAGTCTGCAAGGTGTTGCAGAGACCATTATTTGTGCAGGAAGTCCCTCCCTTTCAGTGTCACAGCAATGTCTAAATACAGAGTGTTAATCAGTAGGATCAAAGAGAAAACCCGAATAGCAGAGCAGGAAACTGTAAGTCTTAAAAGCACCTAAGGCTGCCTTGTTAATAAGTTACTTGCAGCTATGTTTTGGGGTATGTGAGAAGAATTTCTCACAGCCAGAGACCTGTTCAGACCTATGTTTAGGTATTAGAGTTGAAATGATTATGCTTTTAAATGGGACCATGCACAGGGGGTGGAAGTTTCCATCCATATTCTAGACTATCAGGAACGCTGCGAGGGAAAATCTCCAAGTCCCCAGAAACACGGTGTGCAGAGAAGCCTCTAGGGCAGGATGGAGAAGGCAGAAGGCACGTTTCATATGCTTAGACTCAAATGCCCACACATATGCCAAGGATTATTTCTGCACTCAGTAGACAGCACATGCACATGAAGGTTGCCTTTGCAGCACTCAGATATACATTTATACACGTAGGATAGCTCTACCCTTTGCTCAGACGTGGAACAGCTGTATGGGCAGTCATAGAGCAAGCTCTAATCCCACGCGAAAGCCCGTGTCCCAGCGTCATCCCTGCTATTGTTATTCTCCCCATCCGGATTAAGGCTGAAGTGGGAATGTCTACTCAGTTGCCATCCAGTCTCCTGCTTCCAGAGTCAGCATTAGTTCCAATTGCCCTGAACTTGGACAGAAAGCTGAACAATAATCACTCCTCTCCAGAAACAGCACCCCATCCAGAAGAAAGTGATAACAATTAGCAAGACGATTTCAAAACCAGTAGTTTTATAACCAGTTTGCTAGCATCAGCAGACAGACAAATGTGCGTCTTCCATAAGATACAGAACTGCATTTGACACTCTGGCCACAGAAGCTTAAACTGAATTATCAGGAAGCAGAACAGCTGATGCATCCAAGAAGAAGATACAGGTCTTACTCTAAGTTTACAGATAGGAATCTGGAAAGAGTCAATAGTGACTGAAAATCCTTTTTGCCCCAGTAACCATTTGGATATATTTGTTAAATAAGTTGCTAGTGCTAATGGCTCACAGATTCTGTTAACTAATGAAAAAAAAAATTAAAAATCTAATCATAATGGTGGTATCCCTCAGCCAGGCTCTGCTTGCTACAGCAGGGTAGAAAAGAGAAGCTTGTGTTGCCCAAATCTGTGCTGTACTTTTATGTACATAAAGAACATCAGTCTTAAGCACTGTTAAGCTGGAACATTTTATTCTAAGTAAGTTTCCTGCAAACATTTAATCCTGATTCTGCAATTTTGCCAGATTCTTAGCGATACTGAGCAGTATTTATTTACCAGGAGGCTCCTAAACTCCATGCAACCTCCCAGGCACCTTCTGCCCAGTGCAGAAAGAGTTACAGAACTAGACCAGAAAAAGGAAGTATTAAATATTGAAGTGTTTTGGGAAGAATGTAAATGTACATTGTAGCTATTCAGAAAACCAATTTTAAGGTGAAGCATGCATTAAAATTAAACAGTGACTACTACTTTATTACCACAAGCATTCATTTCAGTGCACTTGTAGGATACTAATTTCACACATGGTTGGACATAAATACTAACCTGTTTTCCATTTCACCAGTATAAATTAGTGTGAGAAAGAATTTTCTTCCTGGGATAAAAAGAAAAGTAGTGCTGGTGCATGCAAAAACAAAACCAATGTGAGCTCAGTTTATTTTTTTATAAAAAATTAGAAAACTAAATGATTAGATCTCTAAATTCATTAAAGTATTCAGGCTTTGGATTCTCCTAAGAAGCCCTAGTAAGCCTAAAATTAATCAGCTAACACATTAAAAGTATCCTTAGACTTCAAATGATTCATGCATTCTTACTGAATCAGGTGGTGTCATCTTGGACAACCTTTCAAAATCCCCTAGATCTCCTTATTACAAACTACACTACACAGTCCTCATAAATCCTGCCAGCAATCTTTACAGACCCTATACCTGGCAGCTGTTTATCCTACTTAGTGCTTTACAATATCTGTAACACTGAAAATGTACATTGTAATGTTCACACCAGACTCCACCCAGTAACTGGAATGTCTGCTCCCGAATTACTCAAATGAATTAAGGTTAATCAATTAAATTTTGTTTTAATCAAATTTTAAGTGAACATCACAGTATTGCTCATGTAACGAATTTGGCTAAGTCTTATCTGCAGAGCCTCACATGATGAACTGTCACAAGATCCCCCTCGATTGTTTTTTTGTAGTGGTTTGGATTTTGTATTTTTTTGAAAACAGAATTAGTGTTACTGAAGGCAGCAATCAGTAAATTACTGAGGCCAAATCTGATGCACCAGAGTTGTTCAGTGACTTTGAGTTTTCACCCACACTCCTGCAAGCACACAGTGTTCTTTCCACTAGATGTCAGGGGCAGTCATAACTCTTCATAACATCAGGAGCAGGGGTGGGTTATTCAGCAACTCCCTGCTTTCCAGTAACTGCTTCTCTCCAGAGAAGTGTAAGACTCTTGCTGAGCAGATCTCCACTTCTGCCACCTTCCCCAGATACCTTTTCAGCTTACTTAAAGCTATGACTGGAGAGTTTCCAAATGTTCTCCTTCATTTATTGTCCTTTTGACTTTTTCTTTTCCACCTAATAGCAGGTCTCCTTTCTCTGCTGCCTATAAACAGAGGTTCACAAGGATGGAGAGTAGCTCCAGCTTCCTCCCAGTATTGCATGCTACAGGCAAGTGTGAAGGAGGGAAGGTGTTGGGACACTGGGAGTACAAGAGAAGCACATGTGACTGCAACCAAAGACGAGTAACTAGGCAAGGAGGACGATGTGTCCAACCAGCCACTTCCTTGTGCTTCCTGGCCCCCCTGGGCGGAAGGCCACCCTTCCACACCACTGCACAACCATAACAGACCTGGCGCTCAGCTGCTTGCAGTGGTACTTCAGATCCCACACAGCTCAAAGCGCAGCTTATCTCTAAACTTTAAAAGAAGGTCTCTACTGCCACCGCATCTTGCTCTGGGTATCTTACGCTTTCCATGCACTAAAAGGTCAGGGATGGATTCGCTTGGTTTAGAAGGAGACCTAGACAGACAGACAGGCATGATAATGTGCATATGGTATATTGAAGATTCCTGATGAGGTTTGTGCCAGTTCTGACAACTGCAGATATGGATGTTTTTCACCCTACAAGAAATGCTTCAGTGGCAGAACATTCAACGAAGAACCTCAGCACCACAGAGAGACCCAAAAGCCTGTGTATAATTCGGGTTTTCGGTACAAATTGCCACTTTGATATTTGTATTTTTAGTTCCAGTGCTGATGGGACGAAGATTCATGCAGAAGTGCAGATCTGGTGTGCTAAGAGATAAAATTAGGAACCAGATGGGAAGTCACAGATGATGCGGATCTGCAGAAGGGGCAAGACAGTATCTGAAGATACTATTTTCAAAACAATATTGTTCCTAGCCACTGTGACACTTGCTCTGAGAGGAAGGTCATTTACATGACAGCAGGTAAGGCTGACATACTTTCTGCAGTAGAAGAGCTGCCTTCAAGGTAGGTATTTCTACAGCCCCGTCTGTCAGCCTGATAGAGGCTGGTATCAAAATTTCCCTCCAGGGAAGCTGTGTTATAAATTCTTAAGGACCACACATGATTCTGAATATCTTTGAAAACATAATGCCTCACAGCTGCTGGAGCTGAAGTACTCCCTTCCTTCAAAGGGTAAACCTTCAGTGGTCATCTGGATCTGTTTAGAAACACTTGATATCTGCTACAAGGAAGCTCTCTCTATCATTATGACTGATATAACGAATCTAGAAACTGTACAAGTACCAACCATCTTCCTTTCTTTGAATATGTCATGTCAGCTCTTCCCTGTACTCTGGTGAACATCTGGAAGAGACCAAACCCATGCTATGCTATGTTAGCACGCTTTATTTCACAGACAGCACTAGAAGTCCGAGCTATAGGCCACAGGCCATCTGGCTACCAAGATCCAGCATCTTTAGAACAAGCCTCTTTGGTCCTGGCAGAACAGGGTTTTTTACCAGCAGACCTGGTGTATAACACAGCCAGAAGTCTACAAAGGCCTTCACACACTATGTTGTCAGTGATTAGAGAAAGCATAACTCATTTCATCAGGACATCACTTCTGGGGCAGCAGCAGGGAGCTCAGGATACCAAACAAATACCCAGAAAGAGAAGGCTAGGCAACCTTAATTGTTTCAGTGCAAGGCAGGGTTGGGCTAATACCAGTTTTTAACATCTAATAAATTTGCTGTAACACCTAGCTTTGGTAAAACTGACTGAAACAATTCTTTTAGAAATAGTGAGAAAGAATTCAGAATGCTTTTCTTTTGAAATTTGACATTTTGACTCTCTGAAAATGTTATTTTTTTTCCTTCAGAGACTTTTGTTTTAAATAGTTGGTGGTTAAAGACAAGCCAAGTATCCTGAAAATGAAACAAATACAGAGTGCCTGTGCAGCTTGAGCCGTTATGACTACTGGAAAAACTCTGAACCTGCGTACATGCAGCACATGCTCAATGATATTCAGTCTGGTATGTAGCCAAAGAAAAAATACTTCTACTCCAGTGCCAAAGCCAGAACAACAAATATATATGAGGTAGAAACAAATATTGGGAGTAAGGATTCTTAGATTCAAATCCAAGGTTTCTTTGTGCTGTGAACTGTGACCTACCACAGAACAATTACCCCTCTAAATAATAATTAACCTATCTGCAACAGGGCTATAGTGTATTCCTACCTTCAGGGAAAGGCTAAATTCATTACGGTTCAGTGAAATATTCTTAGATATACAGCGGAATGACACAGTATTTCAGGGTGAATTTTCATCCTATGAGAAGCCTTGGCGGATCCTTTGCACAGAGGTGAACTCCACATTCCCATTTATGGTGGGTAGTATAGAGTTATAGCAGGATATTTTGGTGCCCAAGACACACATTCCCCTTCTAGCTTCTGTTTACTCCTCCCAACCAGATCTGCAGGCACAGTCTGGGCCACAGCCACATTGGTCCTCATTTGCTCACATGAGTAACACCCAAAAACCAGCCACCCCTGCTCCAAGTCTGATGTTCTGCAAGTGCTATATAACACCTGATTGCAAATTCTGCCAGGAGAAGCTTTTATCTCAAAGATAAGCCTTTTCATCAGTTATAAAATGGAACAGCACAACATGACAAATAAATTTAAGATTCAAATGTCAATATTGTAAATATATGCAGCTTTCCTAGGCAACAGAAGTAAACACTGCAGTTATTATTATCATTCACCCAGTCAAATATCATTTGAAATCCATAAATTCCTATTTGTTTATATGTAATAGCATTTTAATCCTTTTATTTTAATCTCTTGCCAAGGCCATCCTTCCTACTCCCTTTATATACATGTGTATATACACACATATTTGGGCTGATTCTCCCCAGTTAATGGAGAGTTTCACACACACTTCTGTTTTCTTGTATATATAGTTTTTTTAAGTGTGGGGAACCAAATTAAAACTAATTTTGGCAATGAAGCTTGAAGTTCTCTACTAAATACTTTTCTTTATTTACCAATGGCTATCATCTTGTCTAACTTATCAGACTATCTAGGTTTTCTATGCCTTGTATCTGCAACACTGGCAAAACAACAGCATTTAGTTTTAGTCAGTAGTGTATGTAAGTGTCACAAGCCTACTATTGACTTCAACTGTGGAACTGGAGTAAAATCCCAGACCTGGTGAAATTAAAAGCAAAAGTCCCTCTAACATCAAGGACACCAGATTTCATCCAAATGCTTTTCAGTCTGATCAGTATAAGATGTTTTTATTGCTGAAAATTCCAGGTTCAAATACTACTATCAGCACAACTCATCATCCATTTAGACTGTGAAACTGGAAACTAATCTTAGGAAGTTTAGTCAGGAGCACTTTCTCTTTCTTGAATTAAAATCAACATTTGTTGCATTTTATATGTTTTCAGTAAAGGGTATTGTTCAGAAAATTATCTTTCCACCCTGTACTAATGTGCTCCAGGATCTCCCCCGCTACTTCTTCTGCATCAGTTATTAGACCTTCCACTACCAACGGTAACACCAAGTTTTTACACTTGAGAAGTTGCAGCTAACTCAGAATTCATCAGTGCACATGAGCAGCTTCAATTATTTCCCCCAATGCATTATCGTGTGTTTATCTTCACTGAATTTCATTTGCCATCATATTGCCCAATCATCCAGTTTCATTAAATCCTTCTGGACATCCTCCCAGTCCTCCATATTTTCTTGCTTGGTTTCACCACCTCATTATTCAATTAATCTTCTAGATCATTATGAAGTGTACTGAAAGGTATATTCTCTACACTACAAAGTGATTATACTTAAGATTGAATTGGATTTTTCTGTGACACATTTAGTGGTGCAAGGAACACAACCATGAAATCATTAGAAAAAGAAAAATACTCCAACATACGTCCCTAAAGAAAACAAAAGCTAGATGGACCCCCCAGCCTCACCAGGGGCACAGTGGTTTGCTGTTCCAGGCCCAGTAACACTTGCTGTGGTTTATGGTATGCTAACAAAATGGCACACACTTAACATAGAGCCTGATGCTTCCAACCCCTCCAGTGCAAGGGAGTTGAATATCCTTGTTGCCTCAGCGGTGTGTGCATTTGCTTTAGTCCTCCTTGTACCTGGAAAGAGCACCATAAGCCTGATATTGCTTGCTTGCATGTTCTCCTTCCTTCTAGGAGCTCTTGTCATCTCCTGCAAAGTCAGGTGGGGAGAGGGAAATAAGCGAGAAGGAAAAGGGGAGGGAAGGAAAGCGTCTCCACACTGGGATTATGCCAAGAGCCTAGTAGACTTAGGTACTCTGTTCCCATTACAGTTCTGTAGAAGTTAAGTGCCAAAGACCATGAAAATAGTTTCAAAAATCCCTAAAGAAATAACTATATCTGCCACACTTTGCCAAGGAGCAGAGCTGGTTCTTGCTATGCTATAGTTTTGTCCGTAACAGTGTGGGTGGACATTTTTAGACACTAACATCAGGCAGAGGAGCTACTGACTCAGAATCTCCTGTGAACTTTCAACTAACAGGAGTCAACTCCAAAGTCTCCTTCTGGAAAAGAGTTTTCTGCAGCCTCTGAGAAATCGATCCATGAAAAGTTTTCAGAAACCTTCAGCTGAGCCTACCCAACAGATGTTGCTTTCTGCCCACCCCCCAACCAAAGACACACACGTCTTCAGACCCCACTATAATTTTCATAGAAGTCAACAGAAAGAGAGTTCAAGCTCCAGGGCTGTCACTTCCTTATTCATTTTGGAAATACTCTCAGCTAAAGCAAAATTGCCATTGGCCTTCTTCCAGATTTCAAACAGAGAAGAACTGCAGGGTTTGACTCTTATTTGTAGTTTCTGATTCTTCAGGACAATGCTTTCTGTTTCCCTGCAATTGACAGTTTGCTACCCATGTTTTTAGAAATCTCATTTTCCTATCTTCTTCTCTATTATCTTAATGAAAGACAAAGTATCTAAATAAAAAATGAAGTTGGGGGTTGATCAGTAAAACTCAACAACTGTGTGACACAGTTGTCAGCAGTAGGTGGAAGGGCTTGATGACCCAGAAGTTCCTTCCCGGTCCTGTGCCCTCCTCTGCCTTCCAGTTACACTGCCCACAAGGGAGAAACAGGGTAGCTCTGCTCAGGAGAAACGCACTGAACATGAACACAAAGATTTGGACTTTTTTTTTTTTTTTGCCTTAAAGGTATTTTGCCATTTATAAGATTTTAAATACTACCATATTTTCATACATAAAGCCTTTGGGTGATTTGCACGTATATGAGTGACTGTGTGTGTGTGCACACACACACACATTCTTATACAGGCACAAGAATCTCTGGATCTTGTAACAATTCTGCTATGGATTTGCAAAATGACTTCAAGCAATTCACAGTTCTGTGCCTCTCTTTTATACTTCTGTAAAATGGTTATAGTGATACTTATTTGCCTCACAGCAGTGGGAAGGAGCCCTCGTTCCAGTTTATAGTGTTCCGAGATGCTCGAGGAGTGCTAAAGAAAAGTGGACAGTTAATTGGTTCATAAATTGTCAACCTTGCGGTCATCCTGTAGGTTAAAAATAGCTTTAATAAGTCAGTTCTTTTTGAGTTAACACAGAAAAAGGCAATTACTTATGACAAGGTAGGAAATATTTCTTTTTTTTGCTGAAATGTACCCAAACACTAATTAGTGCGTAAATATTTATTACAAACTACTATTCTTTGGAGACCTGCAAACAAACTTCGGTACAATCCTAACAAACCCTACAGCACAGACTGCTAGGCACACATCACATACACTTTTTGTAACATATTATTGTAATACTAATTGTTTCAAGACATTATGATGTAATTATAACACCATTATGGAGACAAAACAATGTTTCCATGGTTCTATCAAGATGATGTTATGATACCAGAATGAAACAATGTCAGTGTGCACGTATGGAGGCAACGTTGGATTGTCAAAGTGAAATGAAATGATGATGCTGTGAATCATTGATGAGCAACCTTTAACAAGAAAATGGAAGTGACACCAACACGATTCTGCAAAGATGGCATGACGTCCAAATTAAATAAAACAAAATCAGAGATTTTTAAATCATGTTACGAATGAGAGCCATTTATGCGTTTGTGATTCAGCTTTTTAAATGAGTCAGTTGCAATAAATGACAATGTTTTGACAGTTCATCTTGAATGGCAAGAGGATCATCTGAGCCACGAGCCTTTTTTTTTTTTCTCCCCTCCTCTAATCACCTTCCAAAGAGATTATAAAGTGCATTTCTGGTAAGAAGAGTGGTTTCATAAAAACAGCACTCTGGAGATCAATATTTATTAATTGTCAGTGAGCACCAGACAAAAGCTCTATTCCTACTTTTTTTTTGCCTATAATGTCTCATTTTTACTGTAATATCTAGCGACCGAGCTAAGATCAGAGCCTTAGCCTGCCATGTACTATCTAGACTGTACGTGTAGACAGTCCCTGGTTTGCAAGAGTTTGCAGTCTGAACAGCAGAACTCACTGGGAAGTTTCAATCTAAGTATTACATTTTAAGGAAAAATAGTCTTCCAAAATTCAAATTTTCCCCATAGGAAAATTCTGGATTTGACGACTTTCTTTTTTTCTTCCATTTTAAGATGGAAAAATCCAAATTTGTTTGTTTGTTTTTCTTTTTAGATATAAGAAAGAAACTTTTCACAATGATGGTGGTGAAACAGTGGAGCAGGTTGCCCAGAGAGGTGGTAAATGCCCCATCCCTGGAAACATTCATGGTCAGGTGGGACAGGGCTCTGAGCAACCTGATCTAGTTGAAGATGTCCCTGCTTATTGCAGGGGATTTGGACTAGATGACCTTTAAAAGTCCCTTCCAACCCAAAGCATTCTATGATTCTATGATTTTTTTCAGGCCAAATTCTTCACCCCTCCGTTTTCAACTAAGATTAGTCCTCCAGTCTGAACTACTTCCCATGATGTGTCACATCTCTGCCCTAAATAAGCCACCACATGTTGCAGGAGCCAATCTGTTCAGAAATCCCAACCCACGTAGGAGAAATATCCTTCCTCTAACTGCACTGAAGTGAAGATGGTGCAGAAGCTGCAATTCAGACCAGTGTTTAGGCACTTTTCTGTTCTCGGCTGCGTCATCCAGATCTCTGCATCTGGAGAGGCATCAGCTCAAACCCTACACTGGCGTGCAGCCACTGCAGCCTCTCACAAAAACTTCAGCTGACACGTCAGTGCCAAACGCATCCTCCTCCTCCTTTCCAAGAGGCTCTTTCATCTAAAGAAATATATTGTACTATACAGAAATCTTTCTCAAGTGATCACCCAAAAGATTAGTGAAAATGGGTTGCCTAGTAATGGCATTGCTTTTTGTTTGACCTGCAGTTAAAGTCCAGTCTGGGAACACTGATGTATATATTACAAACAGCCTGTAAGGCACATTGCACTGAATAGAAGTCTTAAGACACATGCTGTATTAAGATGCCTTTTCCCAAATAATTTCCTAATTTTTCTGACTGCCTCTCACTTAAGGGTCATGTGGTTGAACAAAGAGATGCTGAACCACCATCACCTCACCATCACCTCTCCCACTCCCATTTGAGCATGCAGAGGATCCAGCGTGTGCATACTGTAACCTCACAATTTCCATAGCAACACCAGAAGGGTGGCCTTAACCACAGGTAGCACAAACACTCACAAAGCTTTTAAACCATTCTGCAAGCCTCAAAAGGAAGGTGCCAAATACGCTGATTAGAATTTAAAATTCCTGATAAGAGCATAATTTTAAGGTAGCAATCGAAAAAGGAAATCTCTTTCAGATGGAAACAGTATTGCTGTTCAGCTCATCCAGCTGTATTGTAAGACAACTCCCTAAGCAAAATTTTCTGCTTCTTTAAAATAAAGTACTATTTTAATAGTTAATATGAATCATGAGGGAAACTTTACTACAGAAAAGACCACATCATCTCATCTAGATAACTGTTGTTTTTCTATGTATCTGCTATATAAAGCTATAACACAACTGACAGCTATCCAAAGAGGAATAGAGCAGTAATGGTGCTATTGCTCCCTCTACTGTAAATATTCATTATTTCTTATTACAGGTGATAAGCCACGAAAAATAATTCAATGGATCAAAAAAACAGCAACAAAACCCCCCCATGTTTTCAGAATGGCATAACCAAATTATGTTCCCTAGCAATGCAGTGGAAAGAATATCGAATGAAATAAGATGCTTTTTTTTTTAATATATAAAAAACCAGCAAAGTATCTCTAGGTTTTAATTCTAGCTGTAGTCATAGGTAAACATTAAATGGATAGTTGCATCTATTACCTTAAAAAAATAAACACATGAGCAAGCCTTTCTGCCACTGATTGCACTCTTGCTTCCTAGTTGCAAAGGGAAAACAGAAATAGTAAGTGCCCAGTGAGAGGTATTTTGACCTTCTGAACAGCCTCCCATTAAGAACATCGGCACTGAGGAATTCAGGGAATTAATCAGGGAGAGTAGAAAATAAACAAGAAGGTGATTCATGAGGAGATTTGCAGGGCTGAATGCTACGGGCATGGGAAAGCAGATTACTGAATAACACACAGCCTTCCCTTACCAGAACCGCCTTATTTCTCAGCTCAGCAACCAAACACGCTTATTGTTGAGGTGCCGGGATTACACAGAAAGTCTTCAAACAAACTCTGATCTTCTGTCAAAGACCAAAGAGACTGAAAGTAATTTTATCCAAATCATCTAAAAATAGATCGCTATTGAACAGAGGTCAGAAAGAAGTCGCCTCAGCACCAAATTGCCCTCTTCAGAGGCTTTATTCCTTTGCAACTAAAGATTTGTAATTTAAGAAAAAAGCCTCTTCCATTTTTTCCTGCAATATTATAGTAATGGAGAATGAGAATGTAGCCACTAGATTTTTAGTACAAAAT
>NW_009636892.1:0-25253 GCF_000690535.1 Cariama cristata | reverse complement strand
ATTGCCTTCCCTCTTTCTTGGTCCCTGCTATGGCTCAAAGCAATCAGCAGCAAGGGGCATCCAGCGAAGGAGAGGCCGAGGGCAGGCACGTGTGGGAACATCACCCTGGACCCGGCCGGCATTTGAACAGGCAGCATCATCTTTGACAAAGATCCCCAAGAGCCACAGAACAGAGAAAATTCACACACCTCCAAATTTCCCAGCTATTTACAGAGCAATTAGAAAGCTAATTGCCCTTTTATCCTTTCTCTAAAATATTTCTTTACAGGAAGAAATGAGGTAACTTTCATTTTCTACTGATTTTAATCAGACAGGATAAGGCTCCTCAGTTGATTTGTTTTAACACACTCCCCACTCTTCAGTTTGGACAGAGCTTCTCGTTTTACCACCAGTTGAAATCTGTAGAAAAATCCTCATAGGTTCCACTGAGCTATGGATCAGATCATCGTGCTCTGCAGCCTTTAAGGATCTGAAATTGTGACTGTATTTTAACATACAGAATTTTTCCTTTTGTGCAAGAAAGCATGTGTCAGGCGCTTCGGGGAGTGTGTTTCAAGTGTCTTATTCACTCCGTGCTCCGCTGCTTGAGGAAGCATATGGCTCTTTGTGTTTGAAGTCCCATAAATCTGCATTAGTTTAAAATATATGAATGTGAATCATTAGCCTAAGATTTCCGAGCTAGTAAAAGAGAGCACAAGTTCAATATCACTTCTAAGCATTTCTCAATTTGACATTATCATGACTGAGAATAAGAAACACCATAGCTGCATATTTAAAGTGTGTCACTGACCACTCTTAGGACAGCTTTTAGGAATAAAAATTTCTTTTACAGTTCAAAAACATTTTATTTTTTTTCTTTTGAATCTTCACAGACAAATAGCTTGTGAAGATTACATACTCAAAATAGCAGCACCATCACTTGAATCTAATTAAAACCATTTGTCAGAAACATATTTTAAACTTCAATGAGACCTGTACAGCCAGCCTTGAGTTCAAACTACAATTATCCTGCCCTGCATATAATTAGAATCATGGGGATTAATGAGCACATACAATTACACATTTTTTTTCCTCCATCCAGGTTTTTCATTTTAGAGGAGGAAGGAAATAAGTCATTGAGGAAGAAGGTAAAAAATAAAATAAAATTTGTGTGTTTCAGACCACACTAAAGTGAAAAGCATCTGCAGAGAATAAAGTGGGTTTTGGTGTGAAAGAAAGACTTGGCAAACTTTGGAAATATTTCCAAAACTTTTACTTCTAAACCATCTTCATGACAAAAAGAGTTGGAATTCAGGTGTGCTTGTCTTTAGACACAAGGATTATTGTCTTAACTTAGCCTTGAAAGTTCTAGATGTTTAACCACTGACTGAATTAACAAAAGCCATTCATTTCAAGTAAAGAGAAAACACACATTAAAATACAAGGAGGCAAGATAAAATTCCTTCTTTACATGCACCTCCTTTCCACTTTGGTTATTGCTTATCTAAAGGCAACTAAAAAACAAAAGTGAGATGTAATGCCAAGGTGGCCTTTCACTACCTTAATTCCCCCCTGCTTCAGGCTTTTACCAAAACCTCGCAGCTATTCCAGCCCTTGCTCTATGTTGGGTCACAAGAGACAGAACAGCTAGGAAATAGCAAGCTCTTACCAAGACCTCTCTCTCCCACCATAATTTATTAATTCACCTGACATTTCTCCCATGGTAGATTAAAGGTGGGGCAGCAATGGACTGCTCCAGCTGCTCCACATCACAGAGGATGAGCAGAACTAAATAGGATAAAATGCAAAGATCCTATATCTTAAATCACACTGCTATCACAAAAAGAGATATAGTCTGCAAAGACAATAAATATCTTTTATTAGTTCAGCAGATGTAATTGGGAAACACTAGATATGCTTTTGGGTGCATAAGTCTTCCTTCAGGCCTTCACAATACTTTTCCCTAAAAAGAGGTTTACATTCCCCAAAATATGTCTGTTTTTCCCAGTGATACCATCTGACCTAATAAGATGTAGCACGTTCTGCTACACCATTTGCCTTACTTGTATCTTTAGGTTGCATCATCACAGCTACAACACTGTAGTGCTATGGCAAGACTGAATTCTACACTTGATGTTAGCTTAGCAGCAGGTTGGGCAGGCACCAGCATCCTTTCATCACTCAGAAATAGTTCTCAAATAATAATCTTAAAAGATTTCCAGACACAAAGAAGTCTGTGGTGATAAGAAACCTCCATGTCAGGTGTATGTCCAAAGCTCAGGACTCCAATTTAGTCATCACAACTGCTGTTTTAATTCATAGGTGCTATGCCTTATCAAGGCTATGCCTTTTCATGGCTTTGTACCCCTTCTCTTAACCTGATCCAAAGCTTGCCTTTTCACTAGCTTTTCATGGACTCTGGGTACAACTAAAGTAACTAATCTGATTCGGTCAATAAAGAATTTATCTCTCATTGGCATCCTACAACTTGCTTCACTTGCTTTTCCCTGAGGAGGTGCTCCTTTGAAGGCTTGATGAAGACCGAACCCACAGTACCTAAAGTGTGGATATGCAGATTCCTTATGTTTTCATAGCTTTCCCCCATATACATAATATATGGCGCTTGCATGGTGTGGGCAGAGCTATGCTACTGACAACTTGTCTTTACAACAAATGCCTCTATTCGCTGTAAGAAATCCAACCACTTTTTGCAAAGCAAAAGGTGGAAAAAAGCAGACTCTGACTGCAGCTAGGCTAAATACTCTGAACAACAGCAGCATTATTTTTTTTTAGTTCAATCAACAGTAGTTTCCTTCGAATTTTCACTGCCAAGTCATTTCCTCCCATGATCATTATGTTGTTATTTGTACAGTGATAGCTGCTTTACAGGGGAAGTAGAAGACACTGCTCCTTTTGCCAGCGTCAATAAGCAATGGGAGGACCACATCTCAGACCTGTGAGGACAGACTCACATGGAGGGGCTTTATGCAGGCATGTTCGATTGCATTTCCAGTGCCAGAAGATAAATCACTCTCATTTTCAAATGATCCAAAAGAGAAAAGTAACAAAGAGCACAGGGCAGACAAAAGAAGGGCTGAGCTCTGTAATGACAGGATTACATGATTCTCTAGTTTCACTGTGTGTTCAAATACATCAGCTCTTTTTCTAAATTAAAGCTGTGATTTAGTAGCCTTCCTGACTAGCAAAAAACTGCTATATAGCAAGATTCATCTGTTATTTAAGTATCAGTATTAGACTTTATCCTTTTCCCTTGTCAGCAATTGAAGGCAATTGCTAAAATTTCTGGTTCCTTGCTTTTAAGCAGAAGTTGTTTTTGTCAATGCTTCTCTGCTGGCAGGGATGACCTGAGGCAGGACCCCAGGTTGTGCCCCTTTGACCACTGCATCTTCAAAGCAAAGGACTTGCCCCACTGGGGTGGTCTTTCTCTTCCCCACCACACAGCTCTGCACCAGGGCACCCCAGGGCTCCTCTCCTAGTGCTGCCTCCACCTCCCACCGGCCCCGCAGCAACCTGCTGCACCCCAGGCACACCCTGGTCTACTTCTTTCCCTGTGCCCCATTTCAAGCCCTAATCTTTCTTCCAGGGAATTGTCATTTAGGTTTAATACAAAACTTCAAAAAGAACCTTATTTGATTTCATCTTGTTTAGGCAAAGGTAGGAGACAGACTTTCTGGACTTAAAGGATTTATTGTGATAAGTACCTGAGTCAGTAAAGAATTTCATTAGAATACTCTTCAAGGTCATGAAAAGGCAAGGTTTTATTTTATTTTTACTACAAAGTTTGCAGTCATGTTGCATTTCTTCTTGCTTATCAAAGAGAAGCTCCAGAGTCTTTCTGAACCTTAATTACATTAAAATAACATGATAAGAATGAAGTAATTCTAATTTGATCATTTACAATGCCAATTACTGAAATGAGCCCTGTGGCTAATTTGGGGAAAAAACAAAGTGGCACTTTAAACCCAGTTGTCTTCTCCACTGTCCCAGAACATCTTTCCTCCCCCAGCATGGCAGAGGAAGAAACTCATCTCAGCTGCAGAATCCTAGGAGTTTTGAGACTGGGCAAGAAAGAATCACACTGGGCAAAATGTGGGACAGTAGGGACACCTAAACTTCAGAAAAAACATATTGCAGAGCACAGAGTTGAAAACACAATATCCCACTTACAGACTGTCATGCACAGTATACAAAACCCATGGATAAGAGCCCTCATCAGAAGAAGATGACAGCACCAAAGGGGTAATTGATGCCTATAAGCAGCAGGATTGAACCCCAGATTACTCTTACACAGCACTTCCATTTCGTTGCCACTTTCACTTGGGAAGCCCTTGCTAAAACTCTCCAGCTACTGCTCCCTCCTGGGCAGAGGGTGGCCAGAAGCCTCGGCTTTTTCATGCTCAGCCTCAGTTGCCACATACTCACCTCAATGTGCTATAGAAACTTGCTACAGCATGCAATAGCTCACTAGAACGTAGGAATTTTTCCTATGTTTCCATATACTTTTTTTTCCTAATTCTGTTTTAGCAGGACCCATTTCAGGGTTCTTGTACATTCATGTATCTGCACAGGACACCTCGTGATGCGAGACAGGCACATAACAACTGGAGGTGAGTGCAAAAAGGGCTCGAAAGGAGAAAATTAACAGGCTCTTTGCACGGCAATGGCCATTTTTTTTTTCCATTTTGCCAATGTATATCCATTAAATATTTTGTCTGCTTATTCTTTTTGTGATAGTGAATAACCAATTCTGTTCTTGATTTCTGTGATATTGTTCTCTTCAACTTCTTTTGTGCTACATGCACACACACATGTACAAGTCTTCTACAAATTACTCTGCTGAAATGCCCACCAGGTAGAAATGATTAGAGTCATCACTGGAGGAGAATAACACCTCCTACACATGCACATAAATTCCTCCCATTTTATTGCCCATATTTACCATCAGAATAGTAGGAGCATTTTTAGAAGTACAAGGAGTCAGACTATTATTTTCATCTCCCTTTCAGGATGCATGATTTTTCCACTTTTACCAGTTTTTTCCACTTCAATCAGTTTTCTTTTAAGTATCTCAAGCAACTAGGTTTTCCCATGAAGCATATTCTGCTGACATTTCATTACATTGGGTTATATTCAAAACTGAGTCACACCCTTAGAAGAAAGTCCTGTGGAGATGCTAAAGGATCTGGTTCAAAATTTAACAATATCACTGGACTTTTTTTTACTACCTCTGAGGCCTTTCTGCAGCCTGCATGCCAGATAATTTATTCCATCTAATTTTCAATATTTTGTGACTGATGCTGATTTCAGTATTTCTCTGCTGATGTATCATCCCTTACAGATTTCCCTTGTTAGCGGACAAAACACTGCGGGGAGGGAGGGACGGTGAACTGGAGGTCTTCTGCCATTTACATTAATGGCACTAAAACTGCAAATACAAATACTGTTATTCAGTTCACTGAAAATAGGGTGGAATCTCATCAGTAATGATGATTTAGTGAACAAAGCCTATTTTAAAACAATACATTTTCTCTCTTGGCACCTTCTTTATTTTCTCCAGAGAAAACTCTGTGTCTATGCCTGGATTTTTTTCTTACCTTCCTCATAGAAATTAGAGGGAGGACAAGCCTATTTTGCTCTGCCGTGTTCTTCGTTTGGACTAAATCTAGAACAGGTGCTAAAAATCTTGATCGCTTGTTGAGACAATATGGGGATAAAACCCTCACAAAAGATTGTCACATAGCAGAGGATGCAGAAATAACTGCAAAATACAGTAGAAAAAAAAGTTGTAAGCAAAAGAAAACTTATGCATAGAAAGTGTTTTTGTTTATCATTTTCAGCATAAATATGCAAGGAATCTAAGGAAATTATGGATTCAGCTGCAGGATCCCATGACAAAGAGCCCAAATCTCTCCACTACCTGCAGAAAAAGACTGCAACAAAAACTGATACAGAAAAAACTAGTCAGAAACTGAGAAAAGTCACTCTGATTCTCTCCCATTTCCACCCTGGAGATCAGCATTCAGCCCCTGCCACCAAGCTCAAGTCCTTAAAAGCAGAATCATATTAACCAGGAGCTTCTCATGAATTTCTTCATTTGTAACTTAATGGTTTGAAAGATTTGTAAATATCGAATGTTAGGCAAAAAGAGGTCCAGCAGACCAGTATGCAAAGAATGCCAAACTGATCAGCTGTGCTAATTGCTTCCACCAGTCTGCTGAAGAGCCTCAGCTGAACATAATATTGAAAGTATATTTCTCTTTGCACCACTGCGAAAGGATTTCCAACACCTCTCACGGAACATCTGAAGCCGAAGCTATTACTGGTTTTATGCCACCATTCCTTGAGACAAATGACAGCATCCTTCTCCATTTAGCAGCCGCTTTTCTTTGCTCTTCTCTGCTGTTTCCCCCACAAGTTCTGTTTTACTATCATTTTTTGATTTAGTACCTTTGAGTTTCCCTTTCCAACTGTGCACCATTAAGACTCCTCTAGTCTAGTCTTCTCCCCAGCTGTTTAAAATTATAATTCTTTCTTCTAGTACTTGGCTTCCTACCCTTTGATCCTTTTTTTTCCTTCCTAGTAAGCCACCTGACCCTTTCGTACTTCCTCCACCCCTTTTTCCCTCATTCACCTCCTCCTCTTCTTTCTCAACTGCTTTCATCTTTCTTCATCTTTGTGCTCTGGCTTCCCAGTTTCTTTTCTCTTCAGCTGAAAATGTAAAATTTTTCCTAGAGCCTGATAAACTCCAGAAGTCAAAAATATCATCTTTAATCTTATTTTCTGGTTTTCAGTATGGATTCTGTTAAAATGGAGTTGGGGTTTTCCACTTCACAGTTCCAGTTACGTCATAAAGTACTGAAGGAACTGAAAGGAATTAAAATCCAAAATAAAATTTAGATGCTTTGATATTTTGCTAATTTAGATATTAACTAAAATTATGTATAGATGTACACACAGCATCTCCATCTTTCATTATGTACTGCTCTTTGTAACTCTGTGATCTCTTTACATTAGCGATACCAAAAAAAAATAGTTAAAGCAGTCCAAGCCAGGAGACAGTTATCCAAACTGGCAGATTTCTGCTGGTGGGCAGGGTACTGACCAAGCTGCATAGTGGGAGAATAAGAGTCAGGAATGTCACGTTTGCCAATGGCCTTCATCACGCAGCACGCGCATGGGTGGACGCTGCACTTGGCTCACAGGTTTGGCAGTGTGGGCTGCCCAAACCACTCAGTGCAATCCCACAGAGGGATCTAAAAAGGCAGGAGAGGAATTTACCTCACCCTCATGTTTCTTTTCAAATTTCTGAGTGGAGTATATAAAAAAGTAGCTGAAAGCTTTTCCTATGAAAGAAGGAAAGCAGACTGGGTTCCTCAGACTTGTGTTCCCTCTAACCTACTGGTAACAAAGGACTTATAAAACTATTCTTAAAGATTCCCCTAACCAGCAAGTTCCCAGTTAAAACATAAGAAACCATGCCTAGAACAGGTAAATTAGCTTTAGTAAAGCCACAGTAAGGAGAGAAAAAAAACCCTCTAAAACTTCTAGCAAAGAAAATGTAGCTCTGCTCTCATCCTCCTTGCCTCAGTTTTACCCCTGTTTATCCTCCTTTAGCTCACTGAAGTTGCACGAAGACACCTGCCTATGTGAGATTCCTGGTTCAGCACATGTACTTTGCTGGGCCAGTGTCAAGCTGCGCTTTGCAGTGAAATCTCTGCACAAGGCAGCGCTCAGACAGACCTCAACACAAACCAAGGTCCAACCTTTCATCAGAGCACCGGTTGCACGCTTGGTTCTTGTGAGGCTTACTCAAAGGCTCAGATATAGGTGAGAAATGTTTTTAGGTTTCCATCAAGCAGTAAGCCCTCTTAGGTAATTGTGGCAGCACCTCTAACCTGCTGGGAAGGTGGTTTCAGAGAAGCTCTTAGTTGCTGAGTTGTGTCAAGGCACAGCCTCAGCGAATTCACATGCTCCACATTCCTTGCTGTCTGAGCCAGTCTCTGAGCACCACCTTCTCAGGCTTTCTGGCTCATACTGTGTATCTAAAGTCAGGATACTGGTCTCAGAAAGATTACGTGCTCAACAACATTTAAAACAGCCTCTTTTTCTTTTCTAATGGAGTGAAAGTTCTGCTGGCTATTTCTTTTTGTTGTTAAATTACTAATCATGGATCTGACTGATTGCTCTAAAACCTTGTGTCAACATCAACTGTACATCACTATCTGCCTTAAGATTCATTAGTGAATTACTGTGATTTAATAAGTTGCAGCACAACAACCACACCAAAGCAATTCTTCATGTTTGCACTTAACCTGTAGAAAACATGAAAGGAATCATGTTAGCTTAAACCTCTGTGAAAGAGAAAACACAGATGGATGCCTGAGTTCTACTTACAACGTTGAGGCCTCCTCTGTTGTACTCGCTGAATTTCTGACACCAGAGGATCAACAATCCCTTGGCATTACTGTAATGTTGTCAGTAAATAATCTCTTAATGTGAGCTGTGGTGGGGGCAGAAGACTGGGCGAGCAACCAGAACAAATACATTTGGACTAATACCACGCGGGCACACAGCTGATTTTTGAAGACCAATGTGTTTTTACCTGCTGTGGCTCAGCGCATGGTAGTGCTCCTACCAGTTGTGTCAGGGGTTGTGGAGGCTTCACTGCACTCATGGTTTGGGCTCTTGCACCTCCCAATCATGTGCCAAGTAGCCCGAGAAGAAATTACAGCAGAGACTTTGGTGGTTAAGCCTCTGTGGATTCTCTGAGAGGGTGATATATGGTCCACAGATGTCCTCAAAGTAAATTCCCTCCCAGGCACATGCTCTCCCAAGCTGCCCATATAACCCTCTAACTCTGCAATGTAACTCCATCACACACAGACCCTTCTATGCAAAAATGTTCCACTGGGCTGTTTTGCTCTTTTCTGAGTGCAGGAACACCTGGGCAAGGTGCAGTAGGACGCTGCAGACATAGAAGGATACAGATAAGGGGAGTGGGGACTCTATAGAGGGCAGAAGAAGGGAGAGACTGAAAGGCAGGAGCAGTTGCGAGTGTGAGGTGGGTGCACAGAACTGGTGTGAAGATCCAGAATGTCATCTTTTATTCACAGCTTATTCACTGAATCTCCTTCCTCCATTTCATGTTGACCTCCATTCTTCACTCCCCAACTTCCGACGCCAAGGCCAGAAAGAAAACATGTTTGCCCACCAGCATGTCAGAGGTGCTGTGCCTTCACCTTGCTGCTGACTTGTAGTCCCTGTGGTGCCAATTTGACTTAAGAAAAATGTCTATTTGTTGATGGGGTGAAAACATGGAAGCTTTTGATAGGATCAGTCATTATCGCTGTAGCTGGCAACTCGTTGCACAATACCTTGTCTGCCTTCTCCACAGCTACCCGGGAAGTACCTGCAGGGTACACCCGAGGCTGGCTGAGCCAGTGTCCCTTCCCTACTGCAGGTGTATAGCAAATTCTCTGCTGGATGGTGGCTGGGTCATGGAGAGGGCAGAGAGAAAACTACTCACTCCGGCTGCTTTATTATCTGTTTCTCTTTGAAGCATGGAGTTTTCAGGAGAACTGGAGGGGAGGAATGACTGATGGGATCCAAATGAACTGTGATAAACAGGCTCCCTCCTGCCATTCAGGTAAGCCTAGGGGCCATGAAATAAGAAAATCCAGCAACCAGGCCATAACTGTCATTTCTTTTTCTTTTCCTGCCAAGTGTCAGGGCACCCAGTGTTGCAGCAGGTCGCTAGAAAGGTTCAGGGGTCATTTAGGATGAGTGAGAGCACACTTTGCTTCAGCCATGGCCACATGCTGTCCCTGTGTCATCCCACCTGCACCAGAGAATTAGGGAATGAAAAATTTGCAGCCTGAAGGAGACGCCCTAGTGAATTTTGCTGCCCTTGAATTGTCAGATTAGATGTCAAAAAAACAAGATCAAGCAGGGAACTTACAGTAAATAATTGATTTAGACCTCCCAGGCTTGCTGAAAGATGTATCCTTGGGATGAAGATCGGAACATTTGAGTTTCAAAAATGTATTCAGTATTCAAAACTCTCCACCTACATACATATTGCACCCTGCTAAGGTCCAACAGCAGACAATATATGCAAGGCTGTATGTGCAAGGGTATTGTTTCCCTTGGCTATGGCTATGGCTACAAATAGGGAAATAATAAGCATTCAAGCCTCCTCTCTCTATTTAAGGTGATACAAAACCAGCAAGCTCCTCTGCATTGTCTTTCTCCCACATATTTCACAGACTATTTGTTCTTTCTGAAAGACAGGATACAAACACAGCATGCCTCCACTGTCCGGGCAGTTTGCTTTTATTTTGTTTCTGTCAAATGATCCCAGTGCTCCAACCCATGAAGGAGTGATTAGCCCCTCTTCTCTACTTACCTTCTTATCAAAACATGGATTAAAGCAGGGTGAACCATGAGGAGTTTTTAGCGTAAGCAGAGTTTTCCTAATGCTAGCAGCATGCATGCCTGTAGCAACCTCCTGCCTTACTGCCTTACTGCCTCCTAACTTATTACATTAGCAGTAATATTGAGAGAGAGACGCTTCTTTGCACACCTTGATCCACTCATTATTAAGCTTTTGTTTTTATCATAAAATTACTGTGCTATGCTAAATGAAGAATTCATGTTTCTCTGTAGCTTAATTAAATACATTCCTATTAAGGTTTATGAACTATTCTGCATAGTTAGAAATTATGGCAAAGATTAATAAAATATAAATATGATTCATAACAAAAATCGTGTGGATTATTTAATCAAACCCTAATAAAATTCATTTAATTTAATTTTCTCAAGGAATAAATGTCTATATTTGCAGTTTCTCTGATTGATTTAATTCATTCTCTGTAAGTGTTGTTTCTGCTCTTAGCAGTCCGCTGGAAAAAAGTTACTGCGCCCATGTTCTATTGCATTGGCACCCTCTCAGCAGTGATATAAATGCTATTAAGCTCCCTTGACAGTTTGTCCAATACTTACAGATTATTGCCATGGTGTTTTTCAACCTTGGGCAATGCTGTATCACAAAAGGGAAAACAGAATGAAACGCAATGTTTCTGTCATCATATTCTGCCTTATTACGGCACACAAAACATGATTTAAAATTACCTGCCTGTTAAAGCCAGCTTAGATAGCAGTAAGTTTAAAAATAAATATGTATATCTAGATAAAAATAATTACGTATATGCAGTCAGGGTCAATATTTTCAGATGACTCTTAAATGGTGTCTGAGAATCCTGAAGGTAAGGAAACCCAGAGATAGTTGTTAATTTCCCAGGTGAAATCGGGAGTCTACAAAGAAGATAAAACCAATCTTCTGGCTTTAATTTATATGAGGCTCCTATGCCCTTTTTAGAAGTGCTTTGCCAGCCTGAAGAGAACAAAGTCCAACTGCTGCTGAGGCCAGTGTCTCTCGCAGATTGCTTACAAGTGTTAGAGACAGGGTTCCCTGCCTTCTGTGCAGGGGGAAGGAGAAGTTGGCCTTCTACTACTTCTTTTCTGATGGAGGAAAACTCACTTTCTTTTGTATTCCTCCCACAGAGTTTCCTACAAGGCAGCATGATCCAGCCCTCAGTAATTAAGATGCCCACCGTCTTCCCACCACATTCAAGTACAAAAGCCTACTCTGACATCAATAGGAAAGAGAAAGTAATATTATTAGTGCTAACTGGTTAGCAACAAATCTCTCTGGGACATATAAAACCTATTCACAACTTGAAACAGTTACATAGGGGAACATATAACTGAGCATGAGAACTGAAGAATCCTCAGCAAGCGTGCAACCACTTCAGCACAGACTTCAGCTAGCTAAACCCGAATAACCAGTATGCTTTTGTGAACGACAATTTAGCAACATTATTTAGCTGCTTCTATCTGTGAAACAAAGAACTGCTTGAAATAAGAGAGTTTCATATTCACGTTGTTTCACTTCCATAAGCAGCAGGCCATCTCCCCTGCACTTCCTGACATTCAAAGATATACCAAGATGCACTTTTAAACAAAAGCATCAGGAAGGGAGAAAAACTTTGTGTATAGCAATAAAATAACCCTGTATACCTCATTTGTATACTAAAGTCACATTAAGAAGTATTGCCAACTTCCGCTGGAAGTTATTTACAATTCACTCTGGACCAAGCTCACTGCAGTCTACATACAGCACAGTTCCTGTCACCTGAAATGAAGGCACCAGCCTCCCATAAACTTGAAGGAAGATTGCAGGAATGATAATATTCTGATATAAAAGCTTTTGAGTTTTTCTACTGTAATAATTACAAAAATGTACCATTTCTGTAGTTACTCTGCTCTAATTACGGAATTATGTACAGAGTAGTACATTATTACTATTTACAGGTCTCTTTTGCCAGATATCTAGTTTGTATCTACATCAATATATTTTTATCTATTGTGTTATATACTGACAGCACATAATTCAGAAGGTATGTACTGTACTTCTTGACTCTAACTCTTCATCCTTTAAGGTGTTTTGCATTTGAAGGTTTTTGACTGAAGCATCTAAACAATTTACAAAGGCGATAAGCAATCCACGGGAGTTACTTGTAGCATAGTTGTTTGTTGGTTTGGGACTAGTATTATGTATCATTTTAGGGTAAACTGATAGGAACCAGGCCTTACCATGACCCTGCCTTCCCTTGGAAAGCTTTTATGTTTCAGAGCTCAGATGGCTTCCTGGAGTTACTGCTTTTAGGCTGTCTGCCTAAAATCATTCTGCTTGAATCATGATTTCAAACAGGGGATTTGGGGGATACACAAACATTGGGAATATATATTTTAACATAAAACAGACCCTAATTTAGATATACAGTTCTAGAAGCTGACAACCCAGTGGACATTCAAATCATATTGTGCTGTTGTCCCCTCAGACATTCACAGACAGGTTCACATCCTTGCTGAGAAATACACTTGCAGGCTGTTCTTGCTTTTTTCCCAGCCCCCTTAACCCCAGCGCAGCCCTTGTCTCCCAGACACAGAGCTCCCCAAACACAGGGCAACTCCATTTGTACAAATGTGTTTCCAAGTTCCCTGAAAAACTGCATGCAGTGTCCCTGACACCCCGCTACATTTACACACCCCATGCTACCTTTAGGCATTCTGCAGTGTAGACTGCGTATAACCAGTAGCTTGCTTACCCCAGAGCGACAATATTTCAAGGTGACCACCCTGAAGGCTTCAAACACTCTCTTCTTTGCTGATCTTTAACACAATTACAAGCAGCTTTTTTCTGGAGCCCCAGTGACCTGTCTAAGCTCCTCAGCCTCACCCTTCTTTGGGCAACACACAGCTGATGGGATCAGGGTGTTTGGGATTCACATTGGGATGCAGGGCAAGAGGACCCTTGCTCCTGACAGTAGACTACAGCCGGGATCACAGAGATGCTTCTAGAACCAGGTCCAATGGTTCCTCTCCTTAAGACCGGCCAAGCTCCATGGAGAAAACCTCAGCCTCTGGTAATGATAGAAAATGGAGAGGACCTTGGAAATGGGAAGAGAGGGACAGTGGATGGGCAGGCAGGAGGGGAGGGAAATAATTGAAGTAAGGATGAGCATGGAGCAGGAACAACTTAATTTGCAGAGGACAGCGATGGAGAGGGTGGTGTTAAGGAGGGTAAATTACAAAGAGGTGGGATACCTGCGTGGAGATTGGCTATGGAAAGGAGGAAATTCTCTGCTACAGGATATTTTTGTAGTGAACTGTATGTTTAAGAGGTCAGGGAGATATTTCAGGATGAAAACTTGCAAATGGTCGGGAAGTGAAACAAGAATAGGAGGTGGAATAGTAGAGGAAAAGGAGCTAACTGACTTCCGAACAGCAAGGTGGGAACTACCAAACTTATACTGAGGAACTTCCAGGAAGCAGAGCAAAGAACACAGGTAGCACTGTCATACGAGGTGGTAATTTTTCAAGTGTAGAAATACAGATGTTCAAGGCCTGGAGGAGCTCAAGCTTTTGGGGTGTCTTCTTTTATCATTTTTCAGTGTGGCTTATAAATCTTTAGGAAGTTAATACAATTTTCTTGGCATGATTTCTTGATCCACCAGTTTCATTAGCATTCTGCACAGTAGGAATTCCAGAAGTGTTTTTTCTTTTACTGTTTTTGAGTTAACACTTTCCAAGTCCTATTTTTTCTGTTAGTAATCACTTGGGAGATTATTATAAAAAAATTTCTTTCCCTTCATTTCACTTTTAATCACATTGAACACCAAAAGTAGATTAATAAGTTTCAAGACTGTAAACAGTTGTTTTCAGTTTCATCCTCTGGTTCTCATGCAGAAACATAATCCAAACACTAAATCAAATATTTAAAATCATATCTGCCTTCCTGACTTTTTTGTTAGAGAAATAAAATACTTCTTTAATATCAGGCTCTGGAAATCTTTAGAAAAAAACTCTGCATTTTGAGCCTAAGGTACCTAATATCAATTGAAGCACATTTAGAAGCCAGTCTTTTTACAGGTCTATCCCATACACACTGAAGTGGTCACTAAGTTCACAACATGATAGCGTAGGTTACACTCCTCTCCAGAGACCAGATGGGACAGGAAGCAAGAAGCCAGCACTGAACCTTGTAAAGGTAGGTCCACCATAACAAAAGGGCTGACACATTTGCTGCAAGAAAAAGGCAAAGAAACAGGAAATAAACTAAGGGAAATGACAACTACTGGACTCAGAATGGGGATTAGAGTTGTGAGTGAAAGTGAGGAACTCAGTGGGAGACACTCAGCACAGAAACAGCTTATTTTAGGTCAGCGAGCTTCTTTCGTGTGTTCTGACACGGTGCTAAGACTGAAGTCACCACTTCCATCTCTGAGAATGAAACCGGAGGTAAAGCTTCAAGTAAGTTATAGCTCTAGAAATCAAACCAAAGAGAAGGGAGAAAATCCAACATCTTGACAGAAGCCCAATAGGGGAAAAAAGGAATCCAATAGGTTTTACTCAAAAGCCAGGACAGTCTCTGGATGTCAGATCATCCTCCATTTGACCAAGACATCAGGTCACCACAGCCTAATTCCACCCTGAGAAGGAGACCCTCGTCCACCTGAGGACTCACAGAGCTCACAGGACAGTCAGTCCCATGGTATAACAAGCATAACAACTCATCTGAGTTTAAAGTCAATATTGGCAATTTAAGCTGTTTGGGGAGGACAGAGGATGTAGCAATTGTCTTAGAGAAATTCTCCTATATAGCTCCTTCCTTTATGTCTCTCCATATGGGGGAGCACAGACACCCAGACTTAAATTTCCATGGCTTAAGCCAGGCAATGTCCCTCAGTGGTAATCTGAATAACTCATATTAGAAAAAGAAAAACCCGTTTTCAAGTCTTTATATTTTCAGCCTTCTTTGCTGTGGGAGTCATAAATTATGCTAACATATTCACTAGAAAGCAGAGTGAGATCACTAAATTCATTTCTCATGAGACAACAAACAGTCATGAGGTAGGAAAAGATCTCCAGTCACTTTCAGTACGAGGTTGGGCAAAATTGAAGGTGGTGATTTTTAGGTGATTTATTTATAATTTCTTTTCCGCAAAAGAGATATGACATAGATCCTGAGAAAGGTTTTGTGAGTATCTGCCCAAACATTTAAGGAAATATGATGAGGAGGATATCACTGAAGGATTTACATGGCTGTTCCATAAGTGGAAGTAAAAATGATTGCTTGAGAACTTTAGATGAGAAATATTGAAATTAAATGGAAGATCAAAAGCAGGCTTTCCACATAAAATCACAGAATCATAGAATGGTCAGTGTTGGAAGGGCCCTCTGGAGATCATCTAGTCCAAAGCCCCTGCCAAAGCAGGTTCACCTAGAGCAGGTTGCACAGGATCGCATCCAGGCAGGTTTTGAATATCTCCAGAGAAGGAGACTCCACAGCCTCTCTGTGCAGCCTGCTCCAGTGCTCTGCCACCCTCAAAGTATAGAAGTTCTTCCTCATGTTCAGATGGAAGATTGTGTTGGAGCTAAGTGAGAAAAAGTGAAGCATAGTTCCCAACCTGTAAAATAGGTGAGGAGAACCCTGCTTTAGAGGATAAATGCTTCTCCATGATTAACGTCTATTTTACATCAATAGTTATTTTTCTCAGATAAGATAATTAAGGTGAAGACAGTGATATCGATGATTTAATGCTCTTTACTTCTCCTGAATAATTTCAGATGAAGACAACATTTTATCTTCAAGCTATTACTTGCGTCCTTCAATGTAGTCCCAGGTCTAAGGAGCCATATCTAAGACATGCTTATTTACAGTAATTTCCTATATTGTTTCAAGGAGCAGATAATGATACATTTTCAGCACTATTATTTGGTTTTTAAAGGAAATAATCCCAAGCTTGCTATTAAATAAATAGTAAGTTTCCTAATTATTTCAAATGCTTTAGGTTAAGGTCCAAAAAGCATAAAAAATACTTAGACTTCTGATAAGATCAGATTCAGAAAGTTCCCAGTGGCTAAACTGAGAATAGAGGTCAGCTTCCTAGCTAGGGTAAATGGAGTTGTACTGATTTACATCAATTGCGTATCTGGCCCAGCTGAGATTCCATTTGAAATGGACTGCAGCATCAGGCCCATGTTTTACCTAATTCACCAGAATGATAACCAAAGCTTATCATTTTCACAGGCAGAAGATTCTGGCATGTTTTAAGATATCACAGAATTCCTCAAATTGACAAAAACAATATTCAATAATAATATAAGTAAAAAATTACATAAGCACGATATGTACAATTAATTACAAGGTTTGTTGTGAACCTGTTTCTCCATCACCCTCTGGCATATTCTGAAGCCAAACCACTGCAGCAGCAACCCTAAACTGGATTAACCAAGCAGTATACCAGATGCAATACACAGAATTTTTCTTACAGTGTCTTCTGACAAAACTTATTTATCATGCTATGGTGTTAACATTGAATCAAAATGATAATTGAAATGTCTGTCTTATTAATCACTTTGCTGATAGGAAGGGAAAATATTTTATATAAGAAGTGTGTAGAGGCAGCTACATGCGGGTAGATTAAAGGAAGCAGATTCTAATCTCAAGGACCTAGGGGATGAAACATACATTAAAAATTCCCTTAACATATTTTAACAAATTAGAGAAATCTTGTGGAAAAAAGATAGCTGTTCAATAAGGGAATGTGCAAAATTCTAGAATGAGTCAGGATTCAGCAACAATATACACCACATAAGGAATAACTGGATAGCTCATACTGTTGCAGAAAGTTTTGAGGACTACTGTGAAATTCAAGTTCAACATTAGTTAATAACACTGTGCTCTTGCAAAAGAGAAAAATATCATACTGAGACGTATAAACAGGGATATCATTTATAGACAGATGATGTCATCCTTCTGTTATTCTTAGCATTGGTAAGGTCTCAGCTGGAGTGTTTTGTCCAGTTTTGGGCATCATATTTCAAGAAAGATGTGTATCAGCTGAAGACTCCAGATGAGAGTAACTAAAATTTTATGAAACACAACACACAGGCAGGATTGAGCAATTTCAGGTTGTTTACCATAGAAAATAGAATATCAAAGGTGACATAGTAATTGTCTTCACATGTTTAAAACACTAATGCAAAGAAGAAAGGGAACTGATGCTCTCCAAGTTCATGGAGAACAGAAAATAAAACAGGTTAAAATGCAGCAGGGAAGATTTAAGCTGGGAGCAGGACAAACTTTTTCACAGTGAAGCACTGCAACAGATTGCTCAGGGGAATGGTAGCTCAGAGTGCAGCAGGGGCCAGCTCCTCCCTCAGGGGTGGGAAGCCAGGAGCAGGGTGCAATGCCACAGCTGACAGGGCAGAGACTCGCCAGCCAGGGGCTGTCCCACTGCCCCCAGCCAGGGATCAGGGCAGGCCAGGGGAGGCAGCCCTGAGCTCATGTCATCAGGCAAGTTCCTGGTGCTGAGGCAGGGCCAAGGTCAAGCGAAGCAGTCAGCCAGCAGACTTGGATCAGGAGGGCCCATGGCCAAGCAAGGCAGGGCTGTGTTGGAGCTAGAGCCTGGCATCCTACAGCGTTGCTGGGGCACGGACTGATGGCCCTGGGTTGGGCTGAAATAAGGGTCCTAGGCCCAAGAGCAGGCATGGGGGTTATTCCAGGGGAGGCTGGTCAGGGCCATTCAGGCCACTGATGCCCTCAAGGCTGTGGCACATAGAATGCCACATGGAAAGGCTGGAGGTCTTCAAGAGCAGGCTAGACAAACTCCTGGCAGGATGGGCACAGATATCTCTGATCCAGCCTTGGAGCAGGAGGAGAGACCAGATGACCTCTGGGCTTGCTGCCTTTATTTTGACATCTTGATGCCATAGGTCTGAATTATTGCACATCTGCTGTGGCCCATGGTGATGTTCCCCCAGACATCAGGAAGGGTGTCTTGGACAGAATGGAAAGACATCACACCAGAGCTCTTAAAGGTCTTGGATCAAAGAGCAAGAAATTCCTTCCCCACTTCTGGGGCAAATACATAAAACATTGATAATTTACATCCCTAGGCTTTTCACTATTATTCCAGTAATACTGTTACACTGACTACATTTTCAGTTTGGATAATCTGCTTTTGTCTCTGTGTCTATAAATATTCTATAAGGTTAATATAAATATAATGGCTGGTGAATACTAATGTATTAGCTGTTTCTACATAGTAGAAAGTAGATTATTTCTTCAGCTGTGCTTCCTTTGGCCCTGAAGAATTATGGTTTTCATACTTGGGTGACTTGCTCACCCAAGTCATACCACTGTTGCCAAAGAAATAATATGCATGAATGAATGTCCACTAACAAATTTAAAATTACAGTCAGGCCACACTTCTGTAAAATTAACATCCTTCCAGATGTTACAGAAGTCATTATTTCCTGTACTCACACTGTTAATTTCACCTGTATTTTTGTAACTTGTAATCATTATGTGCTTCCACTTTTTCCTCCCATTTTACTTATGGAGTGGTTTTGCTATAACCCTTCTTAACTGTACCCACCAAACATGTGCTTCAGGCATCCAGTTAGTCTCTGATATCACTGATGCTCCCTATATATCTAGCCCCTAATCATCACAGCACACTTCAAAAAGAAAAGCCTAGGTCAAGCCCAATTCAAATATTTTGGGTGCAATATTGGATTACAGAAAACTTGACCTTCCTCTGAATGGAGGCAAAAATAGCATACATTTTCCTGTGATGCATTTGTAATTTGTGCTTATCTCCAGGCAGAAGGGAGAGCTATAAATGCATGTAGGTAGACTGGCTCACATGTGAGAGGCACTGAATCTCCCAGAAGACTTATTTGCAAGTGTAATGAATATTGGATGTTTTACTGAAGAAATTGAGTAGCTAAAGTTTTTAGCCCTAGCATGTAAACTGATTGGAGTTGTAAGCGTACTCATACTTTCATGTTGTCCTGGATGAATACGCTGTATATTGTGATTTTGAGTTAATGTTTGTGTTGAAAAAGGAGACTGAGTAATCACATGTTTTAACCAGCTAACCACCACCCAGCTGCTATTTTTAAAGTCAGGAGGAAATCTTTTTTAGGAATACAGGAATTACTTTAACTCTATTCTTTCAGGGATCAATGGAGCAAGAATATTTATAGTATTTAAAGTTCCAGCTTTTTCCTTTCCAGACAATTTGCAACAGATTAAGCATTGCGGAAGACAGCTGGAGAGACAGGGACAAAGGTTGTTAAGCTTCATCTAACAATTTGCTAAAGCTGTTTCTGCAGCGCTGTGCTGTAGCTGTGAGGGTAAGCCCAAAAGAGTTCCTGTGTTTCCAGCGTCACTCAGCAGATACAACTGATTAAAAGTACCCTAGTTCTGTCTTGCTATTCCTCACTCACTCTGATTTTGTATAGTTAATATAGATGACTGGAGCAAACTCCTTGTGTCAGAGGAAACAGATCAGCATCTTTTCACCACTACCTAATATTCAGACAATCTCTGTCAAAGAAAACCAAGAATACGAGAGGAAACTTTGTACCGTAACATGTGTTTTCAGTTACTAAGAAAACCAAAGGGCAGGCAGTGGTTTTGGATCTAATGGCAATTGATAGTCAATTCGTATGGGAAGTAGATTACAGTCTTCTCGTATAACCTCAAGAAACCAGAATATAAAAGCCTATCCGGTAATGCTGACAACCCAGCAAATGCAGATTTCACTCACTATGGATTCAGAAAAGTACCTAGATAATTCTTTTAGCCATTTAATAGAGAAAGGAAAATGGATTTGTGATTTTCTGTTATCAGTGGAAGAGAAGCAGGTTACTGAGCTGACGTGACTAGTTAGATGTATTGGTGTGACTGATTCACTTGCAGGTCTGAGGAAAGGACCACTCTCTCTTATCCCAAATCCCAGTTTGGGCAAATGTTTACATACTGAAGGCTGCATAATTCCATAATTCATACATGGGGCCATTTGTAGGATTGGCAGAGCATTGTTTATAGCACTGTTATTATATTGGTATAACCAACTTTATTTTCTAGCTGAAAGCTTTAATTCAGACGAGATTAGGCCATGGATGTGAGCAAGGCAGTAGATTACATTGAGATAATCAAGAGTGGACTTGCAGGGAAAAAAAAGTAGAAGAAAAAAGTTCTGAATCAGAATCACAGAATCATTTAGCTTGGAAGAGATCTCCTGAGATCATCTGAATGATCTGGTACAGCTCAAATGGAAGTTAAAGCTTCAAGCAGAAATTTGTGGATAAAGCTCTATTGGCTGTTTGCAATAGAAGTATATTATTTTAAAAGTCTCTCAGATATTATAACTTAATTACCTATGAATCTGCTCCTAAAACAACAAGAGTTACAAGACTTAACCTTGGTGGGACAAACAACATTGACCCTTGTCTTCAATACTCTCACCACTAGTACTAATTCCAAATCGTGCCTCATGGGAAATTTGGACAAACACTCTAATTAGAGGCAATTCTCTTTAGATATTTTATTTGCTAGTCTTCTCTTGCTTCATTTCTTTTCTAACTGAGAATGAAAATGAGAAATGTTTTGAGAAATTTATCTGAGTTTGTTCTTCCTCTAAAGCCATCAGATTCTAGATCTGCTATTAAATTTACATATTGTGAAAATAGCCTATGTGTTTTTAAAGCTCATTTTGATGCCACGGTAGGTTTTATATTTAGTAGAGCAATAAATAAATAGTGCCATGAAGTTTTAGCCAAAAATTACTACTTTCATACATACACTTTCACTAATAAAACATTGTTCCTGTTAGTAGGATTGCCTGAAAAGACAAGTTTTTACAACGATTCTATGAAATGCCGGTGGAATTGTCCTAATGTTACCTAAAGAAAAATGTGCACCGATTAATCTTACGGAAATAACGAGTCACTTTTTGGTTTAAAGGCAGTGCTTAGTATTTCATGTTCACGTGGCACCATCTTGTGGGATTCAAAACTGACGCACAAATACTTTGCGTAGCATAACATCACCAGCTTTCTGAAAACTCTGGGTTGTTATTTAAACCGTCATCAGCTCAGAAAAGCCAAAACAACTTGAGGCTTAGTGATGTTGCCTACATGTCAGAACTCAACACCCTTATGATCTTGGCCTTGTGAGAACTCAGAGTGAAGAGCATTTAATGTGCCTTACATAAGACACTTCAATGTAGGCAGACAGGCCAAAGCTAAGTTGTTTTGATTTTACCCACTGTATTTACATATTAGGAAGAAGAAAATCATGGCTTATACACTCATTCATTCCAAATACATCACAAAATCAAAATTTGATGGCAGGCCTTCTGAACCATACAGATCATGGGTCTTCCATGCAGCAAGCCCTGCTGTAGCTTTCAATACATATGATTGTACTAAAGTGTATCTTTGACTGAGACGTTGAAAATCTAGCAGAACACTCTGTAGATTATTTTCAAACCTATTTTGCAATTGCACCACAGTTCTGGGGTCCACGATATCCAGCTTAATCTCCTCATTATATCTTTACCTATCAAACTGAATTTCTGCTTCCTCTAACAGTATTTTTACTGTGATCAAGCCATCCTTTAAGTCTTTGACAAATGACGTACCTTTTCTGTAGGTTGTATTCTTAACTATGTATTCATTGCTATTCAGCTCCCTTTTCTATTCATTATATGTAGATTGAAGGATAGGTGGCTAGACAAAAAAAGCTGTTCATTCTCTTTCCGTTAGCCAAGTTGTAGCTTTATTCCTTATTTGTATATTTATGGGGGTTTGGGCACCTACCAAAATAATCTTAAACAATAATCACTTATCATTGATATTCTTGGCCTGCTTGTCTCATAAAAAGTTCCTAATTTTGTGAAATACTCCCTTGTTAAGTCCACACAAATTTTTGATTGTAACCCATTCAGAGGAAAACTTAATACTGGTTTGTGCTAGTGCTTGATCGTGCTTAGGTTAGTACTTAATTGGATCACTAGACTTTGTTAGTACTGGTAGCAGGAGACTTCCAGAACTTACATTGAATGAGAACATGACTTGGTTTTCATAGGTAGGTACTGAAAAAGCCCCATTTTCTGGTGAAACTGGGTTGTTTGACAAACGTCTTCTCTTGCCTTTATGAGCTTCATTTTGTCCGCCTTCTTTCCTTCCTGAAACGAAAGAGCTTTGTTTTACTTTACCTGAGAATTGTCCTCTCAAAAATCTTTGGTTCCTGAAAGCTATGTTCTAAGTATATTTATTTCTTCATCATTAAGTGCATCAGTCTTGTATATAGTTTGCTGTATCACCCTGGTATTTCAACTAAAACTGTAAACTATTTAGGGTAAGAATAAGCTTTTTCTTATTTTCAGTGATGCTTCATGCAACATCGACAGCACTTTAAGCATTAAGATTGCAAATACAACCACATTTATGTTTTAAATATTCATAATGCAGGCAGCTTTTCCCTGGTTAATGATTTGAGTCTTTTCCTCCACTTGTATTTTTGTCCTGTATTACATTGGTCCTGGCACTATTCGCTAAATTATGTCCAATTTGTCAAGCACTTTCTGGTAGGGAGAGCATGTTCTGTCACAGTAGAGTTAATATTCAGTTAGTTTGTAATACGGTTTTTCTGCATAGATGGTCCAATGCATGACAACCTGTGTTAAGCTATCATTTCACACTTCGTTCTGTTTCACTGCTTGGACATCATTAGACAGTAGTCGTAAAAATAATTCATTATTCTTCCTCACTAACAACAATATAATCCTTATTTCTTTACATAAATGAATTCTTTAAATACAGCACAACATCAAATTTTAGATAAATCATGGAAATCCAAGAAGTCCCCTTCATCTATTCAGGACAATGCTGCTTATCATTATACTTTTATTTATGTTGCATTTGCCAGCTTTTTTTTTTTTTTTAATTAAAGTGCCTTTAGCATTATTTCCGCACCAAATAGTGTTGGAACCTGGAAAATTGCCACGGTTTGCTTTCCCAAAGGCTGAGCAAACCTGGCCTCAGCCACATCCAAAATTGTGCCCCTGGAAATGTTTGGGGAGTGTTAGTTATCTGTCAAACAGGAAGATGAAATTGGTTTAATGAAATGCAATGGAATTTAATTTTCTCTCTGAAACATAGCTTGATCATGAGTATGAATAACAATGTAATAATATGTATGAATGTAGCACATGACATTGAAGAATTTCAGTATGTAAGACAAAGAATAAGCTTTTTTTAATCACAATTTTACCATAACAACCAGACAGGTCCAGAGATATTCAGTGATTCCCCAAATTGTTTCAATGAAGAAAACCAAAAATATCTAGCTCTTCTGATAGATGATGCAGCAATGTATCAGCATACTCAGTATGCTCAGCATACACTGCTGCTAACTCTTGTAGCTTTATCATGAGTCTCATAACAGCTTGTTCTTTCAAGACTGACCACTTGAAGGTCTGTGACTTCATGAGAATTTTAATTCTTTATGCAATTTTTTTATCTTTACAGTTACATTTTTAAAAATTATTTATAAGACAGTCTTGCTATTTCATGCATAGTTTCAAAATGGTTCGGTTAACAAGAATGGAACTTGATAGCCTCCTGTATTAATTTTCCTTTTGATGAAAAAATGTTGTTCTATGTGTCTTCTAATAATACATCAAATCAAAGGATGGGATTGTGTTTGGGGGGGTGGTTTTTTTATATCTGTTACTTCTGGCTAAATTGGGATAATTATTCCTTAATTATTTAAATTGCTGCACTCACTTTTATGAGTTCAATGAGAATTTATCCATAAACCTCCATAAACCCCCTTAAGAAAAAAGTATATCAATGGTTCTGGCACTGGTTTGGTAGTTGCCACACATCTTTTTGAGCTGTTTTCATCTTCTTCCATTTTTTTAGTTTATATCCTTCCTTCAGCTGTTCTCCTATTACACAGATCTTATTTTAAATTTTTCAAAGAGAAAAATTGAATCAGTCTCCAAATTCCTGCCAGAAAACCCTTCTGGTTTTTTTTTGACAAGATGGTAAGTATCTTCACAACATAGTTTTACTTCCAGTTCAGCAGTTTCAGTGCAAATGTCAACACAGTAATACCTAATAACACCACAATTCACACATTGGGAGAGCACAGATGTTGAATATTTATATGCACTTCTGCTGTAGCACTGTTAATAACATAGTAATGTAACCACATTTTCAGCCTGAGTAAATGTAATTGCTTCCAATGTAACGTTTTCAGAAGGCCTATTTATTCAGCTAATAAAGGCAAAGAAATGCAGAATATTAATATGCCAAGTGTGCGTGCATGAAACCTGAGACATTATCCTTTATGATCCATGTACACGGGTGTTTTCAAGCATTGCCAGAGATTTAACACTAGCTGAAAGCCAGCATGGAGAACAAAGAACTGATGGTTTTAGCCTGTACACAAAATATCACCAGTTCCCTTTGACTTGCTATCAGCCTGCTTTTACCTTTGCTGCCCCTGAGGACTTGCAGATGGACTGCACAGGCAAGCAGAAGCCCTGAGGTAGTTCTATGAGCAGTTCCGCACGGAGGTGCCCGAGTTTCCCTTCAGGGTGGCCCACCCATCTGCAGGGCCCGTTTTTCCAGGTATTTTATGAGTTCACGGAGCCCCTGCCCCTCAAGGCCTGCTGCTCCTGAAAGATCCTTAAGGCATCAAACAGCACGCTGTGTGAGAACAGCACTGAAAGGGAACACCCAGCTACGTGAGTTGATTTTTTTTTTCTTTTTCTCTCCCCTAAGCGGAGAGGGACAGGGAGAAGCACGTACTGAGGCGA
>NW_009636891.1:0-648 GCF_000690535.1 Cariama cristata | reverse complement strand
GCAGGACTTAGTTTCTCTTTCTGAGCCCCAAAAACATACAGAGCACTTTGGCTCTGAGCCCCCCAAACAGAGCACTTTTACTTAGTCTCTATTTCTCAGCCCTCGCTGGCCACATGAGCCTGGTTCCAAGCCTCCCCAATGCAGGATTTAGTCTCGGTGAGCCCAAACCCAGGCCTACTGACCCTGGTTTGAAGCTGCCCGAACGCAGCACTTGGTGTCTAGTGCTGAGCCCTCGCTGGCCACATGAGCCTGGTTTCAAGCCCCCCCCCAGTGCCACACTTTTAGGCTCTCTTTGTGAGCCCAAACCCAGGCTTAGTGACCCCGGTCTCATGCCCCAACACAGGACTTTCAGTCTCCACTGCTGAGCCCCACACCGGCCCGATAAGCCCGGGTTCAAGACCCCAGCAGGCAGGGCTTTGTTTCTAGGCTCTGGGCCTGGTTCAGAGCCCCCCCGGACGCGGTCTCTGCTCTGAGCCCTAAAGCGTACGGCTCGGTTTGTGAGCCCCACCAGGGCCGGGTCAGCCTTGTGTCAAGCCCCCGAACGCGCAGGACCGGGGCGCTCCGTCCGAGCGCTAACCCGCGGGGCTTCGGTCCCCGTTTCTCGGCGCTGACGCCGCCCAGACCAGGCCGGTCTCAGGCCCCGACGCA
>NW_009636890.1:0-957 GCF_000690535.1 Cariama cristata | reverse complement strand
TTGTTCCACCCTGGGTGCTGGGAGCCTGTGTTGGTGCAGCCGAACCACCCCCAGCTGCAGTTTGCTCCCATGGGAGGGTCCGGTGCCCACCCCCTCCCTGGGGTACGAGATGCTCCGACACCTTGCCCACGAGCACGCAGCCCTTCCCTGGCCACGGGGAAGCAAGAGCCGCCTGTTTGAGGGCTGCAGGGCCCGGACCAGCTGCGCCTGGAGAATCTGACAGGGGAATCGGGCCCTTCCCTCCCCTCCATTCTTATCTCCGTCCGGGGGCTGCTGATCCAGGGAGCGAGGCGACGTGCATCCAGCAGCAGGTGGAAGCGAGCCCTGGGGCTGTGCCCACAGCACAAACATGCTTCAAAGCCAGAGGCAGCTGTGCCCACAGCACAAACATGCTTCAAAGCCAGAGCCAGCAGCACTGAGCGTCACAGGTATCTATTTTTATTGCTCTCCCTGACTTCCCGCCTGCATGGTCCCTGCTGCCGGCAGGCCTGGGCACAGCCCGGGCAGCGCAGCAGCACCGGGAGGGGAGGCATTTCCCGCTGTGCCTCTCCCTCCGCTCCCCGGGGATGTGCCCTGGCTCCCCAGCACAGCAGGACGGTGCTGGCACGGTGCTGCCCACACACTCTGCCAGGGCATGCCCGCCCTCCGCATCCCCAAGCCATAGCTTGCAGGGCAGTGCCTCGCTGCGACAGGCACATCCCTGCTGAGACCCACCAGCTCATTGCACCCAGGGCCAGCAGGGAGCTGGGCAGGACACGGCAGGCAAGGCTCCCCCCGGAACGTTTATGGGTGCCCAGCATCAAACCTGCGTGAGCGCTTCGCCCTGGCCAGGGCCGCGCTCGCAGCGGGGAGCTGTTTCTCTTGTAACCGAGATGAAGCTGTGGCTGGAAGTGCAGCGGGGGCTCAGGATGCGAGTGTTGACCAACCCAAACAACACTGGTCGGGCGAGCAGCAGGC
>NW_009636889.1:265-4199 GCF_000690535.1 Cariama cristata | reverse complement strand
AATTCCTAAGGATGCTCGACTCAACAGCAACTGCCTCGTGGGACAAGAGGGAAAAACCAAAAAGCATGTGTTAGCAGGGCTGGGGTTGCTTCCAGCTGTTCCCACTCCCAGGCTGGTGGGGTGATGGGTTCTGTGCTGGGGTGAGATGGCCACAACTGGGTGCCGAGTGTGTCCAGCTCCCGCCACTGCTCCCCGGCAGGAAGCGTGCCCACGCGTGGCCCAAGCCCAACAACAGCAGCGTGTGGTTTGACACGGGCACCTTCTCACCCCAGGGAGGCACTGGATGTGGCACTGAAAGGCCAGGAGGCATTTCACAATTTGCATTCACTTTCTCGGCTGAATTCCTATCTCAAGGTCTGCCTTGCTCACACATATTGATGTGTTGCCTAAGGAGAGCAGTAGATGTAGCAAAGATCCAAGATATTTTTCCTTACAACCCCTGCCATATCTCAGTTGTGTGTTTACAACCTACAAGCAGTACAAATATTAGAGGAGAAGACTGTAAATCTGAGGGAATGATTTCTACTTGGACCTCTCGCAGGCAATGCCATCAGACTGCACATACGTCCCTTCCCTTTTCTCAGGGGGACTCATTCACAAGTATGGAGCAGAAATGGTTAACATGTTTTTTCAGAAGTTCTCCCCCCCGCCCCATGATTTTGTGAAAACAAGTTTTTTCTTTTTCTTTTTAAATGGTGACCATTTGGCTGAATTCAAGTGTCGACAAACATCTCCAGGATAATGCAAGAAACCAATGACCTCACTCTGTTTCATCTCAAGTTTCCCTTTACGTTGGTATTTCTTTGTAGTCTGTCATATGTTGATTTGTGCTTGGCTGACTGAGTGCACACTTTTTAATGAATGATGTTGCAAATAACATAATCTCATCCACTGCTGTTTTTAAATGCCATGTGTGACATCATAAACTATCATGAAAGCAAAAGTTTTGAAGACTGTTTTTCTTTTTTCCATAGTCTTCCCCATTTGTGCTCTGTGATTAACACTCATGTTGTATTTTCATCTGATTAGAAAGGAAACAGAAATACGAAATGTCCTGCAGTGGGCAAGTGGTGGAAGTGAAGTTGACCGGCTGGCTTTGTGCACGCCAGTTAATGCTAATCTCCGATCTAATCTGTTTTGCGAGTACTTCTTCAATTTTCCCCAAGCTTTAAGGGCCGGTCTGCTTTAGTTGTACTACCAAAACAACGGGTGGGACTGAAACTCTGCCAGGGAGAAGCGCACGCATTTTGCAGCGCACAGTCCCCAGCAAATTCCCAAGGGAAATCAGTGGCTGCTGCCCGAGTGCCTGGCCGCCCCGTGGGGCACCTTGGGAGGGCCCAGGCCGGGGGATCCAGCGGTGATGAGCACACCCAGGGGCCTGGGGGATCCGAGGGGTCCGGAGAGCACCCGCCAGTGAGGTGGCTGGTGTGAGGCAGCCGTTACTCCCTGGGCTCCCTGAGGGGCTGGCTCCTGCCCCTCCTCAGGGAAACACGTGGCTGGGGGAAGCATGCCGTGCTGCGCGCTCCTGGGAATGCCACCAGGTGCCAAAGCGCTGGGCACCCTTTGCCCCTGCAGCCGACAGCCGTTCCGGCCCCTCTCCCGCCTGCCTGGGGCATGCAGGCTGAGCATCGCCCAGGCAGGGACAGGGGCTTTTTCCAACCAGGAGTTTCTAAATTGCCTGGTACAGGAAAGCAAGGCTCTGATCTTGATTGCAGTCTCTGGGTTCTACTGCAATATAAAAGCTGGTGATGCTCACACTTCGCATTTATATAACACTTTAAATCTTCAAAGCACTTTCCAAATGCTAATTCATCTGTGGAACGCCCCTCGGGCTAAGCATCACCCCCACTTTACATGGAGAGAACCAGGAGACGTGGCCACACAGCGTATCAGTGTCCAATTTAGGATCAGGATGCGAGGCGTTCCTGGTTCTCCACTTAACAGTCAGTCCATCCCACTGAACTTTATTATCTGCCACTGCCTCTCCCTTGCAGTGCGTCTCGTAATTGGGGTTAAAAAATAAAGTCAGAGCTAGAAAGCTGCTAGTCCTTCCCTTTCATTTAAAAAGTCTCTGTTTGATGTCGATGCTGTAATTAACTCTAGGCTGGATGCAGCGGGGTGCCTGGTCTGGAGGACGCAGCTCCTCGGGCAGCAGGCAGCACTGTGGCTGCGGAGGGCTCCTGCCCAGGCATCGCCTGCTGCCGTCCCGGTCCCACTGGTCTGCGGGAGCCCTCTTCGGATTACCAGTGGAGAGATGCCTTGTACCAAAGGGATGAAACTGCTGAAATAGGTATTGTGTGAGTTAATCAAAGTGGTTTATCATGAAGCTGGAAATTGGGAAACAACATTGAGAGCAGAAAGAGTTGTTCTGCTCTAATGTGCCCATCCTCGCTTCAGCGCCGAGTGGCTGCGCACACGTGTTTGCCCAGGGAGCTGCATCCTCCGGCTTCCCCCACCTCCAAAGTCGACTCAGAAAAGAGCTCAAATGGTTTCCAAACCAAACAGCAAATACACTTTGTCCCCACCATCCCGCAGGAGCCTCGCTGCTGAGCGAGAGCTTCTGTCCACCCGGACAATATCAACGCTGGGGATGGGCTGAGAGTCCCCAGACTTGCAGGAACTCATCCATGTGCTCCTCAAAGGAGAAGGCTTGTTATCAGCACATGGTGCACGACTGAGAACGAACTCTTGAGAGCACGGGGGTTTATGGCTGACTTTCTTGCTGCCGACTCCCCAGGCTTGGCAAGGTGTGCTGAGGTGAGAAGCCCTAGGTTTGTTTTCTCCAGGCTGTCATGGCAGGTGCCTTGTGAGAGCCTCAGTCTCTCCCACTGCCTTGGTCCAAACCGTTCTCTGCTTGGTGTCTTTGGGAACAGATTTCTGTGTTTACTTGAGTGCACGCAGCTCCTCCTCCTGCTTTGACCACCTGCTCGGGGCTTTAGGCATCCAATGCACAATGACACTAGAGAAAAACTATTGTCTTTTACCAGCTTTGAATCTCACCTATTTTAACACTGTTGGCTATTGCCAGTTCTGGTGGCTATGAGACACTAACATATGAACAAGCTTTGCATTTAATACCTTTAGATCACAAAGAACTCCATGAAGTTGGATATAATTACTCCCATTTAAAGAGGGGGAAAAACAGAGGTGGGGTGACTCTTCAAGGCCATAAAAGCAATCAGTGGCAGAGTGGGGAAGGGAGCCTACATCAAATAACCTCTGCGATCAGCTCTGCCTCTCTCATGGCCTGACACACCGGGATGCACCCTTACAACATGAAACCTAATTTCCTCGCTCCTCCTATGGCTGCCCTGGCAGAGTTACCAGAAGATAAGGCATTGTTACAAGAAATGGAAAACTCCACTCATTTCACACATATAATACAGTTTCTATATTGAAGAGCAACAAAACATGGGAAAACTGCTCATGAAAACCCTGCTGTTGCAAAGCAAACAGTTGGTCCATACAGCCAAAGTCGTTTTTAAGCGTCCAGTCTGTCAAACCAAACAGGTTTTCTTTGGCCCACCAGAAGGACGACTCCCACGGAGCTCTGCGACCTTCAGTTTTCTGGCTGAAACTACAGAGACGTTAGAGCATCCGTGGCCCCACTCCTTCCAGGGAGTCGCTCCGGTGGGACCATTGCACCCCCAGGACGCCATGCTCTCCAGGCTGGCCGCCTGCCCGCAGGCTGCGTGAGATGGCTCTCCAGCAGGACCCACATCCCGCACGGGTCTGCCGATGGGCGCTCGAGAAGTCCCCTGTGGCAGTGGTGGCGGGGCCGCTCTCCTTTCTGGGTCCCTCTGGCTCCCTGCTCGAAATAACAACGGGGACTAGTGTAAGCAAGTGAGAGGATCTTCTCTCCTTTACCCCTCGCCTCGTGTGCTCTGGACCATCCTCCTTGCCCTGTCCTTTACCCCACCACGCAACCCAGCAC
>NW_009636889.1:0-234 GCF_000690535.1 Cariama cristata | reverse complement strand
CCGGTGGCGGCTGCGGGGGCCCCGGGCTGCGGTCAAACGAACGCTACAGCACTGCCGCAGACGGGGCGTGCGTGTGCCGGGAGAGGGCACGGGCATGGCAGCTCTTCCCGGGGAGCTATAAAAAGCCTCTGCTACTCTGCATCTCGCGAGTGGATGCCACATGCCTCCTCCTCCGGGGAAGAGGGACCTTTCAGGCTGTTTTTAGCTCCTGGAGGGCAGGGAGAGGGGGTGCCT
>NW_009636888.1:789-1574 GCF_000690535.1 Cariama cristata | reverse complement strand
CCCTTTACATTGGCCGCTTGGAAGTGGAGATCATCCCCGAGGAGCCCCCCAAAAAGTGACGGCAGGAGGAGGAGGGGAAACGACAACGGGGACTCCCTATAGTGATGGGGTGGGAAAATACCACCTGGGGCAACTGGAAACTGCCTGGGGGGGGGGGTAAAAAACAACGCAGGGGAGTTAAACTCACCCTTGGGGGGAATTACACCCCCTGGAGGGGGATTTGACCCCTCCCCCAGGAGGATTAAATCCACCCCAGGGCAGATTAAATGACCCCCAGGAGGATTAAACCCACCTGGAGGAGGATTAAAGCCCCCCCCCAGTGGGGATTAACACCTCCCCAGAAGGATTAAAGCCACCCCAGAAGGATTAAAGCCACCCCAGGGCGGGGATTAAGCCCCCTCCCCAGAGGATGAAACTGCCCCCTGGGAGGATTAACCCTCCCCAGAAACATTAAAATCACTCTAGGAGGATTAAACCACTCCCCCAGGAGGATTAAACCTCCCCCAAGGGGGATTAAAAGCCCTCCCTTCCCGGGGATTAAACCCCCCCAGGGCGATTAAAACTGCCCCTGGGAGGACTAAATCCCCTTCAGAAGAATTAACCCCCCCCCCAGGGGGGGATCAAAAACACCCTTAGGAGTTGGATTAAAATCCAATTAAAGCCCTCCCCGGGTCAGGACTGCTCACCCTTCACCCTACCCAGATGCTGTTTTTTCTGCAAAACTCCTCAGTTTTGGCTGCTTTGTATTTATTCACTTGCCCCTGGACGGGGGTGGGTGGTCAGGA
>NW_009636888.1:0-715 GCF_000690535.1 Cariama cristata | reverse complement strand
CAAAGAATGGGGGTTTTTGAGCAAAACTCGCCTGCGCATGGCTCTGCTCTGGGGTTTTTAAGTAAAAAATTCGTGTTTATTCAGGCGCCGTGCAGGAAACAGGCGTTTTTTGGCCCCAGTTTTTGGAGCCCACGCGGTCGGTGCGGGGAAAGGGGACAGAGGGGAGGGGCTGGGAAATAAAGTTGGAAAAAGCCCCAATTTGTCCCCAGTTCATTCACAGGGGTCCCAGAAAGAGCGGAAAAAAAACCCCCATTCCCAGTTTGCAGCCCATTTGCCTAAATTCCTACTGATTAACTGGAAAATTGAGTTTGCCCAAGTAGCAAAGGCTGGTCTGCTGCCAGTTCCCAGTTTGCAGGGTCTTTTTTTGTAAAACCCGGTTTGCAACTGGTTCCCAGTTTGCTGCCTGTTCCCAGTTCATCACTGGTTCCCAGTTTGCAGCCAAATCAGTTTGCAAAGCCCTACACTCAGTCCTGCATCCCAATTCCCAGTCTATAGCTGGTTCCCAGTTCACGGAGCCCAGTTTGCAACTGGTTCCCAGTTTGCAGTACCCAATTCCCAACCGGTTCCCAGTCTGCAAAGCCCAGTTTGCAACTGGTCTGGGACTCCTTTCCCTGCTTTGCAAAGCCCAGTTTACACGCGGCTCTCACTTTGCCGTGGCTACAACCCAGTTTGCATCCGTTTCCCCCCCATCCCATCCCCAGGGAACCCAGGCATC
>NW_009636887.1:0-42279 GCF_000690535.1 Cariama cristata | reverse complement strand
AGTATCTGACCTCAAAGTCAGTTCAGGATGCTTGAGTCTAACGCCAGTACTTATTTACTTCAAAGAAGTCTGTTTTCATAGAACAAACTCCCAACTCCTTCATAACTATTTTTAAAGTTATCATCAGTGTGGAAAGGAAGCAGTAACACACAATTTTGTGATATGCACAAAATAAGGAAGAAATTTAAAGTTGTGTGTCCTGCAAGAGGAGCTAAAAATCAGCTTTCCTAAATTACTAAATTTTTTTAATAAAAAGTTCTCATGACCTCTAGAAAAATACAGTTTTGAAAAAAATTCTCTATAAGAACTTAATAAGGAGTATAGGATGAACAAATTTCAGTTTTATCCTACTCCTTCTAGCTTCAGAAAATATTATAAACTCTAAGAAATATTAAAAGTGTATGCTAACACTGTTTAAATGCCTATTTATAATTTCTGACTGATCTCAAAATAGACTCTTCTAAGACACAAGTATTAAGTAGACAGTATCTTAAGCAGCAGAGAAATATGAAAGTTACACAAAGCAAGAAGAGAACTGTGATTTTTTAAAAATTACCAAATAAAAAGAACTTATACCAATTATGCTTCTTTTGTTTGTATCACTGCAGTTCCTATTGTGCCTAAGTGACCTCACTGCTCTGCATAAAACAGAGCAACAGTACCTGCCATTAACCAAGATAAAAGATTGACAGAAGTAGTAATAGAACAGAAATTACTCAAATGATGTGATGGTCCAAGTGTTGTATTAATTACAGGAAAATATCAACATTTTAGCTAGATTTCATTGATGATTATATGCTAGGCCATTGTTACCTATCATTCAGCCTCAATGCTGATAAATTTTGTTTCACTGTCTTTACCTGCCCAACAGTTATTGCATGTAGCTGTTCTGTCCTCCGATTCTTAGGCCTTATGCATTTTTGGGACTGGGAATATTACTTTGTTTTGAGCTTCTAGAGAGCCTAGTATAACAAAGTCCTGAAATATAACCAATTATCCAAAGAGATAAGTTAAATGTTTGGAAAACTGAATGTTAAACAGCTTTAATATGTCATCCATAAAAAAAAGAAATACACATGTTACGGAGAGGGTTACAGCAGAAAAAAGCAGCACTGTGATTTTATATTGTGAATCTGTACATAAGCTCCTACACAGTGCGCAGGTAGTTGAGTTATCTGCAAGTAAGTTGCCTTGAATACTGGAAGGAGTAAAGTTGTAGTAGTAGCTCAGATTCAAAAACATTACTTTTACCCATATGGCTATATGCCAGCTGTTTTCATTTGCATACAAGATTATCTCTACACAGTGTTACATTCTCCAGTTACTAATCTAGGTATTTAACTTTACATATTCAAAGCCACAAATAGAAGTTCCAAAAGGGCAATAGTACCTTTATAGAAAGGCATTCAAGATGCTCTTCAAGATTTCAATAGATCACTATTTTAATTTATACCAATAACTATCTGAAGAAGGCACCCACTCCATCCCTGGTCTTTTTCAAGTAAAGGATTCCGTAACCAACATAAAAGCTCTTTAGTTATTACAGAGCTAAGACAGGATTAATCAAATGCATAGTTCCTCTAAACTGCTTCTCACAGATACTGTAGGAAACTACAATTTAAGATTTCTACTAGCCCAGAAGCAGAAGTATGTTCACTTTAATTCACACTTCATGCTTGTGCTTCCAAGAAATAACTGTAAGGTCCTTACCCTAAATGTACACATCACATCAATAATCTGTAACACTGTGATAAAGGGATGGACATCTATACACTCATGCATTATTAGCTAGAAACTTGGAATAAATAGATTTCCAGGAGGAAAACTGATTTTTTTCCTTCGTTCTCCAATAAACAACTGAAAACCTTGAAAGAATTACTTGAAATAATGCAAACCTTTTGAAGTTTCCAAAATGACCTATAACAGTTTTAAATATAATCTAAGCTTTTTTTTTATTTTGGAAAAAATGGAGATTGGTTCTAATTATGACCCATAAAGTTTAGCTGTGAAGAAGCAACTTAGTACTAATACAAGCCTAAAAAAATTCTAAAAATTATCTATAGCTAGTTATTAAAAGATCAGCTCCATCTCTGTTGTTTGAAATTTTTGCTATAAACTCTTACCTCTCTGTATTGATCCAAATCTTGTACTTTATTCAAGCTGTCACTGATTGAAATGTCATTCAAGCCACAAAGAACTCTGTTAATGTTTCCATCAACTACTCCTTGTTTCTGCTTTGATCGGATGAGATCTCCCTCCAGCCATAACATTGCTTGCTTCCTTTAGGACACAAACACAAATCAATTCATATCAACAAATTTGCATACACATAAAAAACCAATATGGAAAGCATGCTACTTCTACACATTGCCAACATTCGAATCTTCTGTACATCTTCACTTGAAAAAAAAATTTTTCAATGTCTATCACATATACCAAAAAAAAAAATAATCGTTTTCAATGGTTAAAAACCACAAAACCATCCCAGAATCACCAAACAAGTCTGCAGCCATCACAGAAATATTACAGGTACTAAAAATTTTACAAAATCCTAGTGGGAAAAGAGATTAACTAAACAGGAATTTGCAATGGCATTTTACTGCATTATTCCTCAATAAGGAAGTTTGCTGGGTAGGTACTAGATGGAACTAGGATGACCAAGAACTGAGACCCTATTACATATTGTTCTAACAAATTGAAATTCCTATACTGAACAGAGAAAAAAAGAATGAGAAATTAAATCAGAATATACTTTCACTGGAAACTTTTCTTTGTTTGAAAACAGAATATTAGGGCAAAGCTTAAGACCCAAGTAGTCTGAGCCAACTGCCTAAATTTGCTCAACAATAAATGGGAAAGGTAAGCACTTCCAGAAAAGTCTCACTGCGTCCCAAGAAAACACCAAAAGAAGGGAGAAGGAGGGAGCAGAGGGAGAGGGAGCGCCACTTACTCCACCTAACAGAAGTAGCCTAGAAAACATTATTGAATTTAAGTATCTTTGAAATCTTTCAAGATTAATTGCCTTCACAGTAACAAACTGATCCGATATATACTTGGATGTGAGAATCTCTAAAAAAACCAAACAAAAACAAAAAAACCCCACACACCACCAAAACCTATTCAAACCTCTTATTAAACCTCAAGGAGCCTAAGAGATGAAGCTTTGACATTTATGAGTTCAGAGATCAAGTTGCAAGATCTTACCTTTTTGTTAAATGCAACTTCGCAGCCCCAAGGGCAAAATATTTTATATTGGAATGATGCAACTGATGTTAGCTCCTTCTTTCTCAATCCCATTTTGACACTACTAGTGACACTTCTTGAATTTTGGCTGATTGTCAAAACAGGTATCTATTGCCATAAGGACAACAGAAAATTCTTACTGAAAAATACTACAGCTCTTTGCTAGGAATAATGTAGGAATGTGTGAGTGAAAAAAAAATCTAAAGGCTCTTTGCCTATCTATAAAATCAGACCAAGTATTTATGCGCCACTGCAGAAAAGATGTGGGCCCTGCTTTTCCTGTCTTTCAAGTAAACAGCACTTACTAATCACACTACCTACTACCTTTCTCTCTTAATTTTGCTCTGTTCTGGAAGTTATTTTTAAGAGTGCATCATCCAAGCATCAGCATGGTGTGGAGAAGTTTAATCTACATTCAGTAAGCAATTGTGGTTTGTGAAAGTTTGTGATTCATGGTATTTTGAATAATGGTGGGCCACCCCTCAAAGGAGTGCCCATTCAGTTGCACTGGAAAATAAAAGGAATACTCGTTCATGCTCAGTTTCTCTTATGAATTACAGTAATACTCATTCTTTCTCTCTGATATCCTATGGATTTTAAGATGCAAGGTCAGTGCATGTTTTACTGTATTTACACTGTATCTGGCAAAGCTGTTGCATTCTCTTTTTTCCAAAAAGAGACAAATCTCTGGTGGATTTTCTCAAAATATTTTTTCTGGTAACAGTGAAAATCCCTCCAACTAAATATCATCACAGTATCAACTTAAAAATATCAGGATAACCACTATAATAGTAAATGTACAATATAGAAACCACTATGAAATTAAACTTAATGTCTACATCACTGAAGCCAATGCAATTTTGCCATTCATTTCCAATCAGGACCAAACCTTGAATCACCCATTCAAATTACCTGTACATGAAATGTTCTCAACTGAAAGCATACAGTAAGTTTTGAGAATGAGCTGTATTAAAACCATACATTTGTTTTGCTAATGACTAGTAGCTCCAAATCAAAGTGCTTCATATGTTACATTAGGAATCTGACAGTGATCATAAGCTGTCCACCATGTACTTATTTAATCTTTAGTTACAAGAAAGAAAAAGACATATCAATTATACTATTGTAAGATTCATTTTAAGCTTCATCATAGGTTATAAAGTACATAAAGTCTATCATTTTGATGTTAATATTTTAATAAATCCATACTGTTGATTTAATCTTTTGTCCACATCTAGACTTTACATTTCCAACATACTTGTCTTTAACTCCTAAATCCTGCAGAACACAAACATGCAGAGTCTTGAGACCCTCTGCCCCTTAAGGTGACAAAATGCACAGCACTCCAGAGAAGACGATTGCTACTGAGTAAGTTTGATTTCAATCCTGAATTAACTAACCTTAAATACATTGCAACAGGCAGTAATATACGATGTCAGTAGACAGAAAGTAGATCCTATAAATAGTGCAAGATGGATAAGGATGTAGAGAAGCAGTTGATTCTTAGAAGCAAAGAACGTATACATACTCTTCCAAGAAGTGTTGCTGGGGTCCTATAATAGAGCCTGGTCGACATATTCTTATCCAAGCAATGGCTTCAGCATGTGTGAACTTGTAGTGTTTCATTATGTAACAGGCAATCAGTGTTCCTGTTCTCCCCAGGCCAGCTACAGAAACACAAACATCAACATTCAAATACAAAGTCATGTTTTTCATAATTATCAAATTAAAGTATGGGATATGAGAAGACTTCTCTGCAATGTTATTCACCACCTTAATATCTGAAGAAAGAATTTCTGATTCAGTATCCCTTTATCACACAATTGGATTTCAATGCTGTAGATATAAGAACAAATACATCATACTTATAAAAAGTTAGCAGCATTTAAGAATGCATGCAATAGTGACCACTCTTAGCACTTGTACAATTCTACTTGAAACTTTTTTTCTTTAAAAAAGCCGGTATTTTAAAAAAGCCATGACCAAGCTGGATAGAAACTTCATATTTATAAAACCACTAAAACCCAAAATCTAAGTACCTTTGAGAGGCCAACACACATACTTTACAAGTCAAGGTTCAAATACATGCAAATACATGTGCACATCACAACAGATGGCAGCATGTGTCTTCTCAGACAGTGGCTTTTTCTTTTTGAATCAGTTTTGTTGTAAAAACAACCTATAAAACTATTCACTGCTATCTGTATAAACAGCAGTGAATGCTGACCAACATATAATTTTATATATTGATAGCTTAAAATAATTTAACTCGTTGCCCCCCAAATCACAAACTAATCCTGTTTTTAAGGAGAGAATAAAGAGACAGAAAAATTAGCTTTTACTATCAGACAAATCTCTGTCTGATAGTATAACAACTATAGAGTAACTATAGATAACTATAGAGCATATAGTATATATACTATATAGTTATATAAGTATATAGTAGAGAGAGAGAGTATATAGTAACTATAGATAACTATAGAGTAAAAATTAATCTCTTTCTAGCCCTGTGTCTTATCTACTAGTAAAGTGTCTCCCCATTTAAACCTTCTTTTCCTACAAATACAATATTTGCAATTTATGGTCTCATGGTGGCCAGCTCTTGTTTATGCACCAACAACTATCTAAATGGAAACTCTCTAAGCAGTCAGACACCCTGGCTGACAATTCTACACACAACTACAAGCTTTTTACATTTAACCAATAACTAAATCTTGCTGTGACTTTTTGGAGTTGATTGAGGTAAAAGGACAAAGGTAAAAGCTCACAAATCTTGAGATTCCGTAACTGTGGCAGACTAGCTCTGAAGAATCATTTAAAAAGAGGAAGTATTGTTAGAGAGAGAATTTTGGGCTTGGGTGCTTGGTTTTGGTTTTTTTTTTCTAAATGCAAAAGGAAAGTAACATGCAAATAGATAAGCAAGAGCTGTACTATACTAAACATACATCTGAATAAGAAAATGGTCTCTGAAAATTGCAGGTAACATCTACCAGCTGCATATATCACTAAGACTTCTTCTCTAAGTTCCTGATAATGTACAAACTTTCCATAGCAACCCTTTGCATTAAACCATTCTATTAATTCTGGGACAAGCAATTTCTAGCGTGGAAGCTTGTGCTTCTGCAGTAAGAGTACAAGAAAACTACAGACAATACATTAACCCTGAGTTAATTGTTGATTTAATTTTGTATAGGCTTATTTAGAAGAGTGTAAAAAACCTAAAAAGAATGAGGCTGTTGGTTTGCTTATTAAATGGTCAGATGAAAGAACAAGAATAGTTCAGTTTAGCAAGCACATATCTAAGTCACTAGAAAAGTATATTGTATTCCTTTAGCAATTAAGCCTGGAGAATAACAATCTACTCCTGCTAATCAACAGTTTATACTCTCATTTAGTCAATAAGCAGATGTCCAGCTTATTAATGCCAGAATTTCTGGGTTCTAACCACAGTAACAACTAGTTAGCAAATAAACTTATCTATCTTTGATATGCATGTTTATTGTTCATGGAAAAATTATGAATAGCACTATTCTTGCTTCAGATCAGCAAGACATTTGTCTCCACAATGTCCTTACTCAAGTCTAAACATAAATCAAGCTGAACCCTTCAAAGCCTTTGTTAATCGTTCTTGACTAAGCATGTTTTGTGTACTTTCTGGCTGATTTGCTGAAATAGGCTGGTCTGAAATGCTGGCATCACAATAACTCACATTAACTTGAAATGTGGAAGTCATGCTCCACAGAAAAATGTAGAACAGTCCAAAAGCACAAAGAAAACCTTTCAGTCTTTTGCATTTCCGAGCCAATTATCATAATACTGTGAAAGCATAATGCAAAAGAGAAATTTCCATCAACCAAAACTCATGTCGTCAAGTGATATTAAGAAAAAACAGAACAATGCACAACAGATTGTCAGTTACTGTAAGCAGCAGTGTAGGATGAAAGAACTTAATACGTACATGAAAATAACAAATACTTTTCATATATTTAGTCAAGTATCATAAAGCAGTATTACTTTGACAACCAGAAAGTGTTATTTAAATGCTTTATTTCTGGAATTAACTCTTTGGATTTATACTTATTTTGAACTTCAATCTGAGAAATAAGTAAGCGCACACACCTTTACAATGTACAGCAATAGCACCGTCAGCATTTTCACAGATGTTCAGGAACCTCTGAACTATACTGTCGCTTGGTGTGCTTCCATCTATGAAAAACAGGTCATAATGCTCAAAACCAGCATCAGTAAAGCGTTTTGCCTCATAAATTTTTTTGTTTAGTCTTATGATTGATGTGACATTGTGTTTCTTGAAATAGGGAAAGTAGGCTTCAGGCGCATGAAGAGGATAACCTATTAAAAAAAAATAAAGCAACCATCATTTAATGTCACAGATAAAGTTCAAAGTCCTACTAATCACAATTGTTCCCAAAACCTTTTTTGAATGATAAACATGCTAATGCTGAAAATGCTTTAATATTTTATTCAGAATACACATTAAGTGATATAAAAAGTTTTCCACAAAAAGCTCACAAAGACCACTTCATACAATTAAAAAAAGATCAGAAAAACAAATTAAAGCACAGTATACTTGAAACACTGCACTGTCTCCTGTTTAGCCCATTTCCGTCTACAAGCAGGGTTTTATACATAAAACTAGGCACATATATGAATTCAGTATTTCAGAACAGCTGTTCATCTATAGTCAAGCTGCAGATCAAAGAGTAAGAACATGCTTTAGGATGAAACACTGTGCTTACAAGGAAAATAGATTGGCAATCTATACTGTGAACAAGAGGAACAGCCAAAGGATATACTGCAGTACCAGAAATATTTGTGCTCCACCGTGAAGTAAAAAAGCTTTAGTACCTTGATTCAGTTGAGATAAAAGGATCCTCTAGATGAAGATGGTGGGGTGGGAAGGGAGGTCAAAGACCAACCACACCACAACCGTTTAGGACACTTTCATCAAATCTATGTTATCTGTTGACAAGGGTGTGAGGGAGTGGGTGCACAAGCACGCATGTCTATAGGATGTTTGTATGTAAAGTGTAGTTTATTCTTTTCCATTAACAATTAAGTCTTATAAACAAGACACAGGAACAACATAGCTACCACAAAAATCAGAAGGTCTATCATTGACCAAAATCACTGGTTTATCTCCAGAATTTTTATTCCTGTTCAAATAAAGTCCAAAAGCTTCCTCACAAAACATAAGTCCTTTCCACAAGTCATATATGCATTGGTAAATGCAATTAGAGTCACAACATAATGAGAAAAACATCGCTTTGTAATGTGTACTTACACTCACCTAGGTGAGGCTTTTATGTAGCCTCGTAACTGGATTTTAAGCATCAATTTAGTAATTTTCAGTTATATATGTGTTAAAAACAAAACACAGGTTTTCCAAATTCCATGGAATAATTTAAGTAATTTTTGAATATTACTTACTGCAAGAAAAGACTGTAACAGTGATTGGGGAAGAAACCAACCTAAATATTTTCTCCCTGGATTTTGTTTAAATCTTCAGTGGAAACTATGTAATTAGCAGCATTCCAGTCATAAAGGAAACATGAGAGAGCAGAAGTGAAAGACCAAAGAGGTAGCTATTCAGAAAACATGCTCACATGAACAAAGTGAAATAGCACAAAGAATAAGGTGAAATTCAGCAAAAATCTGATTGTAGTTTTTAAGCGACTAGGTGGAGCAAATGTCTACTCTCCCTCGGTCGGTGAAGTTTCTCTTTTTTATGCCATTAGAATCACATAGGTTCTTCCCATTATCCCTAGAATCTTCAGTAGTAAAGACAAACTGCTTTTTAAAGTCTGTCCTGGCCTTTGTTACAAACCTCTTAATTCAGTCTCCTTCGCCTTATGCAACTTGCCTTTAATTCTGCATACTTATCATATCAGGTGTCAGGTTCCAGGAGAAAAGTAAGGGACCTGAATTTCTCAGGCACTTTGTCACTGAATGAAACTCATTGACTTTAAGAAGAACTGGAATTCTTCTAGCAAAGAAGAATTCCAAAACCTTTGGAATTACGTTCTATGACTGTATATAAAGTGTTCACTGTATGATTATTTCTGAAAATTAAGGTTAATCTATAAACCTCTATTATCTTCTGCTCATTTGCTGTGACTGTTTAACATGCTGTAAAAAATAAGATCATAGAATAACATTAAAATATACACCATACCATTTTCAAGTTTGCTTTTTGGGTGTGGTCCACTAAATGCCAAAAATTTTCCTGGAACAATCCAGTTGAAGTCACCGTTTTCCACTCGCTACAAGAATTTCAGAAGAGAAAGAGAAAAGCATTTTAATACCTGTACCTACAAGGTTAAAAAAATTACTCAAGATTTTATTTTACTTTTTACTATGTTCTTGCTGCATTAAAACAAAACACTTCAGACATAATTAGGTAGCTTAGCTATATGGGACAAACTAACTAACAATAAGCTGCTTCTCAGAAATCTCTTAAAATGAAATGAAAAAAATTTTGCTGAAGTTTTCCAATAAAAGCCGAAAGATCCTGTATCTAAGATATTCCTCCCTTAAAGGGTTCAGTGTTTTAAGACACCTACTTCTAATGACACTGACAAACATCAACATTCTTCTATGTTTTAATCAAAGAATACGGAAAAATGCTTCCCTGTAAGACACTGGCTAAAAAAACCAATTCACAGACAACAAATTCAAAACCAATTAGCCTTCAAAAACAATTATCCTTTCCTTGTAGAAACTAAAATTTACAAATTGGCACAAGCTCTGATGAGCCAGTAATCACAGAAGCAAAGTACAAATCAAATAAAAAGACTAAATTAAAAAAACTTTCAAATTGTGACATTTTACACTTCTTGCTCACTTTTAAATAAAAACTTCAAAAAGGTTCTGCAATTTCTGTCAGTGCCAGGACTAGACGCTTCTTTGGAAAGTTCAAAACTGCCTTTTTTTTTTTTTTTTTTTAAATTGAAGAGTGCTCCTTCCTCATTTGGCAATGCAGTTATTCTCAGCGTGACTTTTAAGGACATGGCACTCAGTTCAACTGCATTATTAAGCTTGTGTTTTTAGCTCTCAGCTCATCAAAACATCGTAATAAGTGAAAGGTTCTGATAATGGACATTACTGTAATCAATTCACCAACTGTTTGCTTAGCTAAGCCCATTAGGTTTGCTCCAAATGTCCTCACACAGTGAAAACTCCTGTAAGCTAACAAGGTTGCATAAGGACCAGTGAACCGGTCTTACTGCTAAGTCAGGACCCCTCACCCCCCCAGATCTGTATCACAGACTGGAATCTCAACATTGTAGCACCTCTACCTGCTTTAAGAAAGAAGTCCTGTTAGAAAAGTTAAAAAGTATTTTTATATTTGTATTACCAGTTTTATTTGTGAATTAAGTAGTACTTTATAGTAACATGGGTTATTGTGAATAATTTAAATTTTAACCAGTCTGAACTACAGATATATATGCATATGTGTGTATATATACACTCAACATTACATGCAAACAACATTATTATTAAAAAAGATAACTTGAATATTTTACATCTAGTTGAACAAAAGGGGAATTAGCTGCCTTAGTGTAGTAAGATGAAAGAACTATAAACGTGAAATAGAATTTCCTTTAGCCTGCTCCCTTTAAGTCTTATGCAACTTTTCTCCACATAACTACACATTTGAAGACCTAACATAGTAAAAACCTGGAACATTTAAAGTTTTACAAATATAGCACAGGACATATCCAAACATACAAAGCTGACCATGATGTGTAAAGTAAAGTAATAGAAGACATACCAAGAAATGGACAAAAAGTTAAAGATGATTCCAAGTTCTTGCGTCTTAGACAGTGGGCAGCATACTTTAAACATCATTCACACATGCATACTTTTCACAAACTAAAATAACGTTAAGCATTAAACAAGATAATGGGATAGCTTTAGACAATTATTTTAATACTTTTTTCAGTCAGATTAATGCTTACTACATATACAGAATCCTAAAAATTCCCAACCATCATTTGTTTTTAGAACAAACATTTTCCTTTTCTTCACACAGTAAGCAAAAAAGCAACAATTTCATACTTTAAATTTGTTACTGTTCTTTTAGTTTCAGTAATTCAGCAAAGGTTATACCAATTTCTTGATTTAATTGCTATGGAACATTGTATTATATAGAAATTCTACAAATTCTCTTAAGTATGGGAATAGCTATATGTTATAGTGTGCCTATTGCAGCCAACATCTACTGTATAGATTTGTGTTGTAAATTAAATTTTTCCACTGTTTATTCCTCTCCTGACTTCCCCCTCTTTCTTGAACATTTATGAAGTATTTCCTATAGCTGTATGTATTTCAGATATGTAGAATCACCCATAACTTTTTGCTTGTGTCAAATGTAACAGAGATTTAAGAAGAACAATTATCCCTAAAACTTGTTCGATATTAGAAATATTCAACTTAAGATAATAAATTTTTAAATGGACGTTTTCAGACTAAGCAAATTTATTCTCATTATCTCCAAGTTTTCTGAAAATTGTAATAGGGGGCTGGGGGGAAGAATGCTGGTTACAATAAAATAACACAACTCTGAAAAGAGTTTAATACATATATTCAAATGTTTAGTACACCTCCAGTTTATCTATCTTTTTCCCTAATCAACGTAACTGCAGGAACTTCAGGGAGTTCCAAAGACAAGGTCCAACACAACCACATGGTTGCCACTGACTTCAGCAAAAACCCTTTCCCTTCCTTTGAGTGTGGGAAGTGGTAGATGATCATGCAACTCTTCTGGACCAGATGTATATACATTTTCTGTGCCTGTGATTTCCTCTGTACATGGCCCAGTTCACAGGTGCAGCACAGGCGTATTTTAAAGGTTCTCTGCAGCAATATAGCTTGAAATAACTATCTGCTACTAGCAGATAAAGGTCTGTATGTTACAGAACAAAGTCCTAGAAGCATCTAGAGTCATCCAGACTATCTATTCTGAAGTTGCAAGAAGGATGGCAGAGCAATGAATGATATCTGTTAGCTTTCTGGGACTTCATTAGGGAAATATTTTAGATATATTTTCATTACTGGAATCCTCATATAATACATCCTTACTAAAAACGCTCAAAATGTGCTTAATCTATACGGCTATAAAAACTTTATCATATATTTGGGACTAAAAGCATCTCAAGAAGCAACTCAACAAGTGTTGAAAGAAAACACAGATTCCATGGGTCAACCAAGAGACCTTGGATGATATCCTGGGGGAAGGTTGGGAAGCCAGAAAGGCTACGAGAAAACAGTAGACTTACTATGTGATGCACTGAAATTGCAAGGATATTCATCCTGCATGTTTTTCACATACAGCATACAGGTTTGGATGTACATACCTTACATATGAACACTGGGTTTTATTTGAATTAAAATGTGTTTCAAGTTGTGGAATACTACATATTCTAACTTATTTTAGGTAAACCAAACACATTCAACTCATTAAGTGTACAAACCTCATAGTGTTCATATTCATCCACATCAAATGTCTTAAAGTCAAAAAATCCATGCTGCAAGGCCTAAAAGGCAACAAGGTATCAGTTTATACTGAAATATGATATGTAATCTCATTTTATTGTACTGTTTTTGAGAATCAAAACTTAAAAAAATTCACTAAATGTTTCTGCTTTTGGCTTATTGAAGCCCTTATGTTAAAAAAACATTACATTTTGCACAGATTAACAACACAGACAACAAAAACTCAAACAGTGTCACTAAACATATCAGGCTCATTATTTGCCCTTCAAAGACATTACAATGGGACATAAAAGTTGTTGCATATCACTTAAATCACAAAATTGATTCTCCCCACCCCACTATATATTTTTTCTGTAAGGCAGATGACAAATTAAAAAGCAATTCCCTTTTTGTCATATAATCATTCAATGATTTCTATGCTGGATGTATTTTCATGCAGTTGGACATAAAAACCAGAACATTAAGAGTTTGAGTTTTCTATACTTCATATGATACTCTGATTTTATCACCATAATACCCAGGCAAAATGGCATATACAGAATAATCTGTATTTTAGGATTTGCTTTTAATACACATTCCACTGATAGAATGAATTAGACAGTATTTATTACAGGATTGAAAAAAGTCAGGTTTTGTATTTGATTACTGTACTATTACTAAATATACCAATTTCCTACTAAAGATTTGTGCATAAGACCACGTTAAAAACAATTCCATGAATAAGGAATTCATAGCCCGAATTTTTTCCAAGGAATAGGTGAAAGACAGCTCTGCAACATATATTTTTACTAAATCTGGTACATTCTGAGAAGTATAGATATTACACAACATTCTGAGATTAAGGTGAGATAAAAACACACCACAGATCTACGATTCAAAAACCAGTAATTATCAGTCTGCCATTAATGCTACATATAGAGTACCTTTTTTTAAGACAAAACAAAAATAGCTTTGTTATAGACAACATAGGCTCAATGAGTGGACCTGTCATGAAACCTAAGATACCAGGAGGTTTGTCTGAACAGCTGATCTTGAAAAATGTATTTCATTTACACATGGTTAACTAGCTGCACTCCAGAATTTGAAGGCCCCCTGAATTACACGTATATATGTGCACGCAAACACTAGACTCACTCAGGTAGACTAAGATTTTACTTTAGATTAAGGCATATGGTTTCTGCTCAAAATGTTTTTACCTCTGTGGGTGAACTGGACAAAAATTCAGTAATAACTTTTATGGGAACAAAGGAGGGAAAAAGTTATTCTCAAAGGCCTTTTGACGTGTTTGTTGCAGATAAATTACAGTGACTGCATTGACTGCTTCAGAGCTTCAGGATCCGTAGAATGCCACACAAATTAGAGTCTTGCTGTTAACTGACAGCTCCTTTCACACCCCCACAGAACTAAAAATATTAAGCTTGATCTCTCTCTTCATTTTTTAAGAAACGCTTGTTTTGCCATACTTTCAAGAATTAGAAATAGTCTAAAAAGTGTCTGTACAGAGCTGTTCATACAGCCTGCTCCCTTCATCAAGATCACTAGGAAATAATGAAAAAAATTCAATGTTTGCTTATAGTATGAAGTATATACTATAACACAAGGTTGCCAGTTAAGATGTGACATAACATTTTTTAAAAAGCAATATTGGAGCTTAATATTCCCTAGAACCAGGACTGTTGAAAGTGACACATCAAAACACTAGTAAGATACAATTAGTTTTCATTCTTTTTAAACAATTCATACAATCATACAATCGTTTGGTTGGAAAGGACCTTGAGGATCCTCTAGTTCCAACCTCCCTGCCATGGGCAGGGACACCTTCCACCACACCAGGTTGCTCAAAGCCCCATCCAGCCTGGCCTTGAACACTTCCAGGGAGGGGGCATCCACAGTTTCTCTGGGCAAATTGTGCCACTGCCTCACCGCCCTCACCGTGAAGAATTTCTTCCTAATATCTAATGTAAATCTTCCCTTTTTCAGTTTAAAGCCATTGCCCCTTGCCCTATCACTCCATGTCCTTGTAAAAAGTCCCTCCCCAGCTTTCTTGTAGGCCCCTTTCAGGTACTGGAAGGCTGCTCTAAGGTCTCCCTGGAGCCTTCTCTTCTCCAGGCTGAACAACCCCAACTCTCTCAGCCTGTCTTTATAGGAGAGGTGCTCCAGCCCTCTGATCTTCGTAGCCTCCTCTGGACTTGCTCCAACAGGTCCACGTCTCTCCTGTGTTGGGGGTCCCAGAGCTGAAGGCAGTACTGCAGGGGAGGTCTCACCAGAGCAGAATAGAGGGGCAGAATCCCCTCCCTCGACCTGCTGGTCACACTGCTTTGGATGCAGACCAGGGTATGCTGGCCTTCTGGGCTGCGAGCACACTTTGCCACTACTTCTGAAAAGATTAGTGTGAAACACTGAACCAAGTTTTTTGAGGCAAAGTTGGGGCCAAGAACATGCAAAAAATACTCAGATTAAGTCACAGCATACCTAGGTGTCTGTCTCGTTTGACTTTAATCGACCTATGTTATGCCCTTTTACCAATGGTTATAAATTATCTATTGGCAGATCTAATGCGCTGCCTTGCACTGTTAAGAACTGTCCCCAGCCAGGCCTGGTGCGTTTGCACATTCTGATTCATAAGGTGAAGCTCAGAAAGCTGTCAAAGGTCAGGCCAGCCAGGTAAGAGTGTAACCTTCTTCCATTGTCACTGCTCAAACAGTCCTCAGTAATTTAGGCTTCATGACAGCATACTACTCATTCACATACATTTTGCTATGAAACCAGGTTTTCTAGTATATTTTAACAGTATTTTCCTTCACGTTTTGAAAGTCAATTTAAATCTGTTTTGCTAAGGAAAAGTGTTATTACCTTATTTACTCCCTGTAAACAGTCCAAGATCGTAAGATTGTATGTGCAGTTCCCAAATGAAGCATCCCTATAGATTTAATATAAATGAATTTAATATACACAGAATTATTTTAAGAACTCAGGGAAAGGCAGCGCACAACAGAATATATTCAAGTTACTCAATCCCCTCTGAGAACTCTGAATTAAAGTTCAAAGAAGACATCTTTTTAGAAGCTTACTCATGCTAAAGCACTCGCCTACCAAAGGTGTAGCTCAGTGTAAACGCGGTTAGCTACTGCAAATTATTTTAAGTGCATATTTTACATCAGCTAACTACATGCCCTTTACCAGATTATTTATGGTCTCCTGGAACAGGAAGCTTTGCATCCTCTCTCAATTGTGTAAGGACAGTAGCAAATAAAGCAGAACTTGCTTTAACCATTATTCAAGTCTTAATTGAGTTACGCTGTCTAACAGGGAAAGGCAAATGGACTACTAGTTTGGATTTCATTTACAGGCTCTCATTTTGATGCTTGATTACAGATGTGATTAAAAGTTATCCAGATATAATTACTTAACCTCGTTTCTGCCACTATGAAAATAACAATTTCTCTTTAAAAAAATGACAGAATACCTAAAAGCAAAACATACTCAAGTGGTAAGAGACACCAACATTATAACAAATAACACCACCAAAAATTAAAGAGCAACAAATACACTCCAAAAAAAAAGAAAAAGTACTTTTCAAAGCATGCTTCCAACCAGTTTGCATTTTAACAAAATTTTGCCTGGGTAGATTATTTCCTCATCACTTAAGGAAATCTTTAGTAGTTTTACTCTAAGCTATCTTACCCAGAGTGCCAAGAATTGCAATTTATCAGAATAGCAGAATTTTAGGTTTCAACCAGATACACCTTTAATCTATAATTGATTCAAAATTTCAATCTTTCATTGAAAACTTTCCTTTTTGATAGTCTACTTGCTATAAGTAGTATGAAATTTGTTATCTTGATATACTCCTTCAATCCCATGTACTTTAAGAGTAGAATATTCTCACTCATTCTTTAAGAGCAGAGTTAAGTATAGCAGCTTAAGCAAGCAGTGTTCATAGAAAATGTAAAAAGCTACTATTTTGGTAGTGTCATATTACAAGCAGGCTACTCTAGAAAAGCTTTCAAGTTAATAGATTATTAAAAAATACTCAGCCACAGTGTTTTAGAATGGGAACTTTAAAGTGCAAATAAACCTTCAATATCCACATTGAAAGATTTTAAAAATTAACAAAGTATTCTCACGACATTAGATAAGCAGAACACACCAAAGCTGCAAAATGTAAACTTTACAGATAATGCATTTCTGACAGGGGCAAGTTGGATAACAGATCACTTTAGCACAAAAGCATTTTAGTAAACAAAAAGGTCTTCTGAGAAAAAAAATCTTAAGGCCCCAATGGGAACACGTACATAGCAGAAAATCATTAAAAGGTGTAACAGCTTTCTGAAGGGGCTAACAGAAACAACAAAACCTAAAACAATGCAAACCACAAAATTAAGCATTTCGAGAAATATGAATGGAAGATATGATTGTAGCAGACATGTTCTATATTACATGCTATTTTGCGATAACAAGAATATAATTTTTATTTTATCTGTATGTATAGATCTATTTCTTCAACTGATAAGGCATCTGATACTGCAGCATATAAAAACAATACTGGTAAAAAAAGTCACATAATCTCTAATCCATTAATAAGAAGTACTATGAGAGCAAGAGAGAGAAGGAGGGAGGGAGAGAGGACATTGAGCTTGGCCTAAATACACAAGATAAGCCTATCACAATTCCAGGTGTACAGTATCCTTAGCTACAGTTCCCACAGACAGCTATTACCAGTAGACTGCACATGGATGCTGGCAGCTAACGACCTATTGCCTACATCATCCACGCCTCAAACGTCTCGTTTCTGTTACTGTGCACCTAACCATTAAAGTAGGTGTACTCTGACTGGAGAAAACAGCTCTGCTGACACTTGCCATCCACACATAGTGGAGTAATATAAAGACTGAAAGCCAGGAAAATTCCAAATAGGCAAAGTTTTGGAATGAACAAATAAACCGCTGTTTAAGCCTAATCCCAGATTCCCAGAAACTCAAAGAATAGCAATATTCTAACGTTTTGGGGTTTTTTCCAAAGAAACGCAACACACTCAGTTAACATCTGAAAAACTCACACCCCCATCTATCTATTGTGGCAGAATGTGATAACGTAATGAAACCATAAACAAACAGTATATATGAATGACAGTACAGCATGGTAGTAAAGTAACACCTGGAAGCAGTGGCTTAATATTACCTAATACTTCAAGAGAAAGCATGATGTTTGATGCACCATGGCAAATACTGAGCGTATTATATCAGACTTTGCCATAATCTCTCTCGCCTTCTGCCCCTCAAGCATCTTCTGGTAAGAAAACACAAGCAAATCATAAAAGGTCCTCTATCTTAATTTGGAAAACAAGAAAATGGAACAAGATCTATGCACTTAAAGCCACAGCCATTTTATTTTAGCACTCCCAATCCTTCAGAGGGTCAATCCAGGAATATATTTTTTTTTCTTTTCTAGTTTCCAAAAGTACAAGTGGCTGATCAGAATCAATTCCAGATGCAAACACTTTTCTGAAACATTATTGGTTTATGTTCCAGAATTTTAAGCTAAGCTATCTACAGGTATTAAATTTTAGGTGTAAGAACAAAGAAATTCATCTGGCAGAAGTTTTATGTATAATCCATGAGGACTCTGCATGCTGGATCCATTGATATAGTAGAGTGGTATCTGAAATACAGGTAAGGCAAGTGCTTGTGGACTCAGTAGCAGGAGATGAAATCCAAGTTACTAGTTTCAGAACACACAGCAAGCAACAAAATGCACTTCACAGAGCTGTTCTTAATATTAAAACAATCAAAAAGGTAGTTTATTTAGAAAGCTTATTTATGAAGCAAAGTCACAGCATACTTGTAAAGTCACATTTTTCATATTCAATCTTCTTATCAAATAGATGATTTCGTATTATTCCAGAGAAGTGAGTATTCCTTTAGAGTTTAGTCAGAGCATTTTGCAGAAGTATTAAGAGAGGACAGATGCTTAATGCTGATCTTACTGCCAACTGCGTGTCTAGACAGGTCTTGAACTACTCAAAAGGCAAAGATTAAGAGTTTATCGTGACCTAATTTACTGAATGTTTAAAAAAATTACTCAAGTAAAATATCTTTTTGTTTAGGGGGAGTTGTCTAAAGTATTTTAAGTCACTAATTATTTTGATTCTTTTGTTGTTAAAAGCAAAACCAAAGCAAATCTCATCCCCCAGTCACCTAGATGACTTCCTCCAGGCTGAGGCTCAGTTACCAAGTTCTTTTTCTATCCTAGAGAAATCTGTCAGAAGTCATGTTAAATCATTAAGAAGCTTTGTATATATTTAGAAAACAAATTTGATCTTATTTTCTGAATCCTCCTGAATTAATGCATTTACTGGAGAAAACTAAATAATTAAAAACTAATGAAGAGCAGCTAGTTCAATTTCACCATTCTTTGTGTCAACCCATCTTCCTACTGATTTTGTAAGAATTTCCAGACCATGGATAAAAATACTGAATACTGTCAAAACTACTACTAACCTTCACAAAAACCTGTTAGAAATACAGCTATTCTCATACCACATTGACTTGAGAAGTCAATTATATAAAGCTAGATCCACCAGCGTGCATTTTCTTTCTATCAATGATAGATATATTTCAAAACTTTTAGAGCAATAATTAATGTTACTAATTTTAGCTTGCAATAGATTCTGAATGGGCCACACTTTGTACCACAGTAAAACCAAATGCAAGCACTAACAGTTATGAGGAAGAGCACTGTAAAGAAAAAAATACCTTTACTAACCTTGAAGAAACAATTTCAGACAAAATTAGAATTAATTCCATACACTTTTCCTATTTAAGTTTATTTTTCTCCTTTGTCAACTGTACACAGTTAGCATCCTATCCCACAGAAAACTAATGTACGTGCTTACTTTTAAGACACTAGCAATTTTTAACTTACTGGGACTACTTTATGCATATACAAAAACATTTAGGTGTTTCTACTGGTGGAAACCAAGCTATCTGGATTTCAAATGTTATACCTTTTTGTTCAACTTGGAAGTCTCTGCTTAAAAAACAGCATAGAAGAGAAAGGAAGCTCTCATTTCACATCAGAGTAACAGAGCACATACAGACATCTCTTGCACAGTGTTGCAGTGCGGATGCTCTGATTTGTGTTGCTGCATGCATTTCGTTACAGTATTCTTACCGTCTTTTATGGCCAAATGCATAACCATCTTGATTTTCAAACTAATAGGACTCCATTTGCTTTCAAAATGAGAAAAATGTGAGTATTTCTACAAGATACAGACATAGTGTGAATCTGAGTCGGCATTACAGAGCTGCAAATCCCACATCTGATTTCACAGTTATTCTAGCTGACCTCAATACTGCATAATGCTTTCCCTTTCAACAAACCTCTAAACACTGTCAATAACAAAATAGTTTGTTTCCCCAGCTCTTGCCAATAAAGAAACAAAACCCAAAAGCTACAAACAAAAATCTAGCTCTGAAATTCATGTCATATCTAGAGACTGAACACAGTAATACTAAATATATTTGGTTTTTTCTCTTCAATATAAAGTCAATACAGAGTAGTTTCAGGTAAAAATCTAAAACTTAGTTTCACAATAGGGAACTGGTATTTATGATAATTTAACATGGTGTTAGCACTGTTTTCTTAAATGGAAGTGAGAATATACAGTACAAGATCTCCAAGAGACTGGAGTGTCACCAAGTGACAATGAATCAGCCAAAGTAAGATGAAGGCGTCTCAAAGACAGTAGCGCCTTATCTCCCTGCTTTGTCTTTAGTTTTTCTATTATAAAAACAAACCCAAAATATTTCCATGTATCTTTTAAGAGGGGTATTCTGATTTCCTTCCACCTCTGAACAATATTTGCTGAAGCTGTCTTTAAATGAAATACCAGCTGAAGATCTAAGCCGATTAAGGCTTTTTGAGGTCACTGAGCTAGACGAAAGTAGATCAGTTGCCCAGGGATCACCTCATGTGAACATACCTCAGTACTCCATAAAGAATCTGACAATCCTGCAGCTTCTATCTATTGGAAGTTGTCTTCTATTTGGAAAAAAATAGACACTCCAGATATCAAATTAACAAATTTGTTAAATTAGCCTAGCTGTAACACTTAACTGATCATTGCTTACTGATAAACTCTTGCACCTCAAACTATTCAGAGATGACCTATACTACAGAAGTTATATAATATCTTAAGTTGCAGGCTCCAAGAATAAATCCAAGTCAATCAGCACTGAATACCAATTATTAATCTCTCATATTATTTCCTTCCTAGACCTTAGAACAGAAGGGAAGACGTAAGACATTTGGCTTATGTTTTTCATTGTACATAAGAGTCATTTCACTCCTTTTCAAGACACTAAAGATGCGGAAGGAGTGCAAACTTCTTCATAGCACCAAGTTGTTTCTTCACAGTATAGCTTGAAGTCAAGCAGATATACTAGCTAAGGCAGTGCTACTGCTTCCAGGACAGGTTCATTTGCTTGAGTCTCTGTATCATGCTGTATTTTGCACCAGAGATGTCTCAAATGTCTTAGAATGAACAGGGGGAGAAAATAATCTCAAAGACCTTGGAAAACCAGGGAAGGAGGAATAAATGACTTCTTCCCCATTCCCAGCTAATCTAGATTGTCCCACTGCAGGCCCTCATCAGATCTACTTGCCCTTCTCTCAGCCTCAATAATTCTTAAGCTCCTTATGTATCTATTACAGTCTCTTCCTATGAATTCAACTCCCAAATATGTCCCCCTCCCACCCTATCAGACTCCCCATTTCTTACCTAGCTTCCTATCTTGTCAGAATCCTTCAGTTTATTTCCTCACTTCTCTTTGTCTCACCTGCCGTACCGCTAGATTACACAGCCTTCTTTCCCAGCAGGACAAACTATACCACAGGTAACACAATCTGCTTAGGCTCTAATTCAGTGCCAAGACCCGATGTAGTCCAAAGCAGCTCCAAAAGAAACTTAAGTGCTTTCCAGTTCTTAAGAAAGAACGCTCAAGAAATCAAGATGTTTAATTCTTCTAGCAAAAGCTCAAAACACTATATTCCTTCTAGAAACAGCAAGGCTCTGCTCAAGAAGATTGCCTCCCTCCCATCCTCTAAAACAGCCAAAGCTTTGTGTTAAAAAAAAAAAAAACAACACACAAACACACAACCAAAAAACATACCAAAACCCATCCACACCACAGAAAAGCCACGACAAAAAACCCACAGCCTCCCTAAAGAGCTTTTGTTTTAGCCAATCGTTTATCTCTCAGCAACCCAGGGCACGAAACACACGGACAAAGCCTGCAGAGGAGTTTCAGAAGACTGCCTACTCTATACATTTATTGCCCTCTTCTGAAGCTGACAACTGAAATGAAACAATTATACTTTTGTAATCATTTTGACAAGCCAGACTGCAAAAAACAGAGTAGTCCCTTTGCTGGACATTGCCTTCTTCAATGTTTTCAGTTACTATTCTCTTCCCCGGGAAACATGAAATGCTCTTCATATATAACAAAGTTATCTTTGGAAATTCTTGCTCTTTCTTGTATTTTTGACCCCTCCATTGCTGATCCCAGAGTAGCAAACTATTCTATTTTGGAATTGACAGAACCTCTTTTCTATACCCCTTAATCTTTACTTTGGTGGGGGAGAAAGGAACTTAAAGACATAGCAATTTACTGTAATTCCAAACAGTAAACTTCTGTAATTGGTCAACAAGATACAGCTATTGTCAGGTAACATACAACCTCCACTACTAATAGGTTTAAGATTCCGAAAAATTCAAGCCACTTTAGTATTGAAAGCTCTTATGTGAAAGAAATACTCCTGCCAAAGTTGAACCACTGAGAATTTGATCTGAAAGGGAGAATCAGGTTTTTTTTCTAGAGTCCACTAAAATGCTGCATAGTAATCCCCAGAAGAAAGGGAAATATTGCAAGGAAGTATTTCACTTCTTCCTTCCCCAAAATGATAAGGAGACAGAATAATGTATTGAGACAGTTTCTGTGCTCAGAATAATAGAGTTTGCTTCAAAGAACTTCTTGTAGCAATTTTCCAATAGCTTAACCTTCTGTAAATAGAAAAGACCAATGTAATTATTTCAAACTGGGAGAAAGTTCAACTTCGATCATCACTCCTGTATTTTATATAGAATTTGGAGATTAAAACACACTCACATGTTTAAAATAACTGATTTTTTACTGCATTGTACCACATATCTTTTATAATTAGCTGGAAAAAATATGGATATCAATAGCTCAGTAAAACTCTTGGGCTTTGAAGAGCTATCGATGACCACGTCAATGTTAAATTCTCTGCCAATGAAAGCTATCACTGATTTGATAACTTTTTTTAAAATGTGTTCGATGGTTTAAGATTTCATAGTCAAACTGGTCTTTACATACAAATCTACTATCCCAACAGTTTATACTGTATCTGGCTCCCGTACAAGCTATGAGAAGAGAGACAATCTGATCTTCCTTTGCTGAGAGCTGTAGAATCTGATGAATTTGATATAGACAAGGTAAGTCTACATTTACAAATGTATTGGCTGACAGTGAACACTACTTGTAAAATGCTGAGTCCCCTAAAAAAAAAGAGAATATTAACCTTCTTGCAGTTGCCTTTCATTGCCAGTGTTTGCGTAAGAATAGTGTGAGCTATTTTCATTCATAAAGCACAAGGGCATTTCATTGTTCACACCATGAAAAAAATTTGAAAGTCTCTTTATTAGATAAGCATGATAGCTAAAACTCTGATTCAAGTCTCAATATGACCTTAGTACAGAGAATAAAGACAGATTGATAGAAATTATCTATGATTCATTGAAAACAGAAAGGCAAAGCAATTTAATAACTTGAACATCGGTGCTTCTTCTGTAAAATAGAGAAAATATAACAGCATAAAACCCCCTTCATTCATGTAAGTCTAGCTGGTTAGGTACTAGGTAATTTAAAAGATTTGAATGACTTCCAAATAGTAAAACACAATACATGATGATGAAAAGTTTTAATTGCTAAATCACAAACATGCTAAGAACTATTTTCAAAGCCTGACAGTTTGCAAGACTGGGAGTCTTACTTAAAACTTAAATCAATCTAAATGGCTTTATTACTCCAACACAGAGCAATTCCACCAGAAGTAAAAAATATTTTTTCTGGAGATCAGTCATTTTGATACAATGTCTGTATCAGACATGAAACCCTTTTCTGGGAAGGCAGTCTGAAAAATTTATGTTCAGCAAATTCTAAAACACAAAAGTTAGGCCTACTTCTAATGTTGACATACCTAAACGGAAGATATGGTGGATGAGATCCAGACAAAAGTGTTCTGTAAGCTTCTTCTGGTGTTTTCTTCAAGTATATTACCTAGAAGGGATGGAGAGAAAAAAAAAGAAAAAAAAAAATCAGCCCTGAGCCTGAAAAGTCATTAGCCACATGTAAACTTCCCCCAGCCCACTAAACTCCTAAGAATGCATACTATACTCCTTTATGATCGACTCCTATGACATTTATAGGTCAGAAAAGACATACCTACACAAAGTAAAAGATTCAGAAATCAACAGAAACTGGGATTTCTCTTTTGTGTCATTCCCCTCTTTTTTTTTTTTTAAAAAAAATCACATATTGCTGCAACTGAGAGACTTTAAGACAGAGTCAACATCATACTAAGATGATAAACAGGCATGTGTACTATGAGCTCTCTGTCCAACTTCAAATGACTCAAAATATTATCACAGCAGCTGACAAAGGAAGTATTTCTCCATCACAGCTCAATAGAAGATTTTCCAACACAAGTATTTTTTGATTCCTAACTGTCAATATCAAACTACTAATTAACAAAAATATCCAATTCAACAAGCTGAATCTGCTTCTATGAAACCAGCGTACAGTTAATGTAACACCCTAAGCCAAGGTTCATTCTGCTATCACTGAACACAATTAGCTGCACTGGCGTAAGTAAGAAATTAGAAAACAATCACATCTTATTGCATTTCAATTCCTATTTGTACAGTAAAACTTGTCCTAAAAGAAATCTAACTTGGAATACCTATTAAGCAAGTGCATTATTTACAAAAAAAGATCTCATCCAGTTTGGAGTGGCTATTTCAAGAGCACAAACATGTTTTGTAAACAAAGCCACATAACTTTCAGAGCCATTTCCCCTCAACTCACCTTACAACCAACATCTACATGGCTAGTTTTTACCTCTACGTCTATTTAACTGTTGAATATAAAGTATTCTAATAATTATTTTCTTAACTAAGACATAGGTTAGTCCCTGATCTAAAAGTTTTATTCAACTTTTGACCTTGAGCACATTAGAATGTAGGTAGGTGGTAGTCACTCCTAGAATATCTCCAGTTTCCTTTATGCCTAGACTAATATCTCAAGTTAATGGGATTCTTAGTATTCTGTAAGATGTCAACATAGTAGGTAGATTTTCTTGCATTTCTTCCTCAAGCATGGACAAGTCAGACAGAAAAGACAAGATAAAACAAAAAAACCAAAAAATGGACTCAAGTAAAATGGTCTGAAAAAGTCTTTGCCACGATGCAATGAAAAGATGGTCCAGAATCATCTCTGTTTTTCAACTACTACCAGCTTGGAACCACCAGTCTCATTTTGGACCAAAATGCTCTACACAAGCTGATTTGTCTTCAAAAGATGGATTCCCTGACATGGAGTTGTATTTCAGTCTGTCTCCAACATTGCTGCTCCACTCACCACAGTCACAGTGATAGCATGGATCAGTATAATCAGTACCCAAAAAGAGGAACAAACCCCACTTATCTTCAAATGTTATATCTCAATTACTGCAGCAGTGTCGATATTGCTGTTTCATTTAGCAAAAGTGCCCAAGTGACATGTTTCTCAAAACTAATGTCCCTGTATTTGCCCGAACTTCCATATTCCCCCCTCCTTAATCTCTGAAAGCAATGCATCATTTCCACCACCAAAACAGACCACAAATTCTATATGAAAACCATTCAATTTATTCTGTGTTATCAGAACAATTGTTTTTAATGCAATTATTGGAGTCTTTGTTGCTGGGGTCAAACCAGTGTTTAATAATATTGGAACAGATTGAGAAATTCACTTAATGGAAATATATGTATTTACTTAATTCAAAAAGTAGAGTGGCCCATTTCTTCTTATTTTTAAGCTGTAACCGTCTGTCTACAGCAATTATTGCTGACTAATGGCACCTGCTTCATGCTTTCAATCCCTGCAGTATAGCAATGCTATTCTGCTTTCAGTCATTTGTAAAAAGATTCTTTTAGTCTGTGAAAGAAGTCTTTATATTTCCTTTATAGTCCCCCTCCCCACAAAGGTTTTACATTTAAGAACAATGCAACCTGTGCAACAGATTTCAGTGGGGGGTGTATGTCAGAGAAAAATACTGATTTTATTCATGCCAATTAATGTCAATAATCATGTCAATTAGCCCACACTTAAAGCCTAAATTCCTGCTTATAGTCAAAAGATCCTTAGAGGGTAGTCCAGAGGACTTCAGGGAAAGATGAGTTTCCATCTTACAGTTAGGGAGTCAGAAATCTGAAGTAGGGGCAAGTTTGCACTACATGAATGTTTTCCCAATGCTGCAGTTTTTATTTCACAGAAGTTATGGTGCTTCAAAGCTGTCTCTGCCCAAAGACATGTATACACGACATTTTGAACCAAACACTGCTAGCTGTCTGTCCACAAAGCTCGTAAAAGCTCCTAATAAAGATAACCAAATGGAAATAGGAAAAAGATATTATGAACACAAAAAGGAGGAGGAAAGGGAAAGAAACACTGAATAGAGCTCCTGAAAAAATACAAGTATCACAGATGTCAAGAATAACACAATAACTGAAGGAGGAAGGATACATCTCTTCAGTACTTAAAAAGCAGTGATATCCATTAAGAAAAACAGAGGAGACTGCTTTCTGACTTGTCTTTATCAATGAAAGCTCAGCAACCAAAACTTAGGTTCATTTTTTGATCTATATGATGAATCTTCACAGTGCTTTCATTCTGCAACATATACAAATAAAAAAGAAACCAACACAAAGAGCCTGTTGTGAATAGTTTGTATAAGCTGAACCTGTATCTAAGTAGCAATGTGAGTAAAAGGCTTAAAAAATCAAGTCACTTTCCAGATAGTAACTATGCTCTTACAAGAGTTGTTTTACAAGGGATAAGATTCTCCTCCCTTTCCTCACTGTCACTACTAACACTTATATTATGTAGCACTGCTACCTGTGAAAAACAGATTCAGCAAACATTGAAAATTTTCAAATTTTTTTCTCTGACACTTCCATTCTTATGTTCTTAACTTCCTGAATAATGACGTGGTTGAAAGATAAGGCTCTCCACAGTTGGGACACTATGCAGGCACACAGCATGTAGCAATACTGGCCACATATACACTGCCAAGAAAATCCATACCATATGTCCTAAAAAGTTTACAGAACAAAAACGGAATTAGTATTTTGCAAGTCCACCTTAACACTCATCCACAATATTTCAAGTACAAGTTGGATTCATCTTGTTCTCACCTGCACCTGCCATTTTTGCTAAGTTACCACAAGAATTCTGTGAAGCCAATCTAAAGCAATCTGAAGAAAAGCGTTGCCTGAAACAGCAAAGAGGCTGTACACGCTGCAGTAACTGAAAAGCCTTTGTACTTGCTGACCCTCCAAGGGAGTTATTACAGACTTGAGGAGTAGTGTGATATGCTTAGATTACAAAAGAACAAACCCTTAAAGCTTCAGGTAGGGCTCAGAAGTCTAATTTATATTTTTTAATTAGTGAGAAACTCTCCTGCAAGCAAATGACTAAACATGCCATAATAGTTTTTTATTACCCAGTCATTTGCTGTGATAAAATTACAAACTTAAGAACTCAACAGCTTTTCTCCCTTATTGGCATTACAGAATTCTAATAAAAGCTATTACTACCAAAACACACTCTTAAAGTAATTGTGAGAAAGAAATATGACCAGCCCATCTGCTGTCTACAAGAAAACAGAAAAAGAGCTCACTGGATCTCTCTTCAGAGTTTGTCACAGTACGAAAGCATGATGTTTCACCAGGATGGCTCAAAAGTCAGATTTTGGTCCACTAATCAAGTTTTGATCTTTGAAGAATTGTAAAAGATAATTACTACTTGTCTTCCACAAGGGTAGAATTAAAGCTCTAGGTTTACCAGGCGGAGCGTGTCATACATATATGTTCTTTCTTCCCCCTGCCCCATTTCTCTAGAAGTACAAGAACAGTCACTGGTACAAACAGCCTAGTATTCTTCCCGCCCTTCTCCCCCAGGGAATTCAAACCTTACTAGATAGCAGAGTACAGAACCAGGTAGGAGTTCCTTGATTTCCAACCAGAAAAGAAACATAACAAATACCTTAAGAACATGGAAAGAGGGAGCCAGTCCCCAATTCATCTATATGTTAGACAGGAGAAAATGCACTCTCCTTCACAATTTCTCCAAGAATGAATTCTTTGATGACAAGTGGGGAGTTCATGTAATCACTTCAGTATAATTCAGTTAAACCTACTCCCCTCTTCCCCTCAGAAACTACTAGGGACAAATTGAGTCAAACCAAGATACTTCAGTTTTGGTATGCATGAAAGTACTTGTAATAATATCTTAGAACAATTATTAAAGACTTTTTTTTTTAAAAAAATTAACTATTGTGGAAGACTACATAAAAAAATCTTAACAATTAAAATAAGTCTCCAAACAGATGAAGGGAGAAGCAAAGCAATACTAGCTTCAAAGTGTTCTCTGTGGTGCCTGGTAAGACTTTGCAAAATGTAGTAGCACCCTGTTCCTAATATTACTGAACAGTCTCTTGTTGTAGTCTTACCATTTAGAAGGGACCCTGAACTTCTCTGTAAGATCAGAGAAGTCTGCATGTTCTTCTGTTTTAGTAATACTTTAAATATTTTTTTTTCTTAATCTGAATTCTATGACAGAAGTACTCTCTGCAGAATTTTTAAAAGCAAGGACAATAATTTAGCAATTGGACATGATTAGCCCAAATGTATTAAAAGTCCATTGTAAAAACGGAAATTTTGAAAACGCATCTCCTGAGATGCAATTTACAAACAGGCAAGCTATTGCCAATAAAGTTTTAAGACTTAACTTTTGCTTAAATTTATGACACTTAATAAATATTTTAATAGCTATAGGGTATTTCAGGACAACGTGTCTAAGAACCTGTTTAACGGAACAATCTAAGTTGCATAATCACCACTGGAAACCCATTCCTAGAACCTGATCCACTGTTTTCCACGTTTCATTTTACACTTAATATTTTAACACCAGGACAAATAAAACAAGCTTTCACAATTAACTTTCACACACTGGTAGAGTTCATAGCTGTAAGACTTTCTGGTCTCAAAAAGCTTGTATAATCAAAGAAAAGATAAAATCTAGAAGACCTTAAAGCAAAACAGTACATATATTTCTGTCACAATTTAATATTCAAATTGTGATAGATCAAATTGCCAATTACAGACAGTTCTTTTACTGAAGAACATGATTAGATTCCTTCAGGTCAGGAATCACCCTATCACATAACCCAAGAGTATACACCTACTGCATCTGACTGAACGTAACATTTAAAACACAGGTAAAACACCACAAAAATGCAGATATTTCCTGAGTGTGAAGGAATATGCCTGGATTACAAAAGCTAGGCTTCTGCAGTTAAAAAAACAAAAATCAGATCATTAGGTAGATCATAAATAACTTTTTAGAATAAATAAATATTTATTTTATCAATTTACTGGCAGTAGTATCGAACATTATAGAAGGTGGTGAATGAACTCCCATAACACTTGCAAGTTTAGGAATATACATCTACAGAAATAATTCTGGGATGACATACTTATGTAACATATTGGATACCATTGTGCAAACTGTTTTCCAATGCTATACTAAATTGAGATGAATTGGAAAGTGACTATAAGGTGTTTTCAACAAGAGAATGAATACTTTTTTGTACTGGTAGCACTGTATTAGTAAAGAATTATTTTTAGTACATACTGTCCTCAATAATCAGAAGATACTTAAAACATATACTAGTCTGACAGGAGAGTAAGTGTGTCAAATGCAGATGTAAATCACTTGCATCTGCTAGCAAATAAGAGCTATAAGCAGCTTAAAACAGGCTAGGCAAGGGTTAAATGTGCATGCAGTTGTGGTACACTAATTTACCTTATTGTACATATAAGCTACCAACTCTTTATGTGATATGCCACCTGCTACCCATTATGGAGTACGTACACAGTCACGCCATGGTACACATACTATGTGCTCTCCCTCTCGACTTTCTTTAGGGGGATTTCTGCTGTCCTCCCCCTGCAGTGCATGCCCCTATCCCTAGCTTTAGCTGCTGAGCAGCTCCTTCAAATAAGGACTACCAAATATACCAGACTGTTCCCATGTTTAGGTCTTAAATACTGTAAATATGGCATAGTCCTACTCGGCTGATCAGTCCTCTGCTTGGAGTTCTGTCTTGCACCTTACGTACCTCCTTACCTTTCTGTTCCTACATCCTGGCTTTGCAAGAAGTTCTCTTCAGGGACAGCAGCACTCTCTCCTTGGGTCTAGCTAATACTGATAAGGGCCTTTTAACCCCTTATCCACAGAGAATAGCTACTTAGTTGAGATAGTCATATAACAAGGACCGAACAAGCGGAATAACAAGATAATCTCATCCCCTTCAAAACACCACCATCCTACCCTTTCCAAGGCTTCTAAGATGTATCGGAAGGTGAAGGGCAATCCAGTGAAGGCAATTAGATGCTGTAATCTACATGAGAAAAAAAAAGATGTTCTCTGGCTACAGAGATGAGTGTTCTCTGGCTACAGGCTTAACTGGATCAGTTTTAAAACATGAAGTGGATATTTCTAAATACAGAATTGAAGATACAATGATGCAAACAGAAAACAAAAAGCAGTCCGAAGGGAATGACTGAAGTTTTACAAACTATAGTGTGGGAATGATTACTGAAGATGCTACAACTTGGACAGATTTTGGATCTGAAGGGACAGTAAAGCTTATAAAGAGATGCTATCAAATTTGGAGGCTCCTTAAACAGAATATAAGACACAGAATTGGAAATTAATCCCAGCATTATTAAATATAGCCTTGTATGGTCAAAAACATTAACAAACTTCAAACATTCTAACTCATTTGTTCTTACTACTCCTTTTACAAAGTTCTTCCATCAGGTCTACTCTGAAGAGTCAAAAATCTAACCCAAGGATTTTTAAAATTTCAACTTAGCCCTGATTTTTTTTTCCTCCTTTAAATTTAAATAGCTCTTCCTTCTCAAGAGCATTTACACACTATCCCCCTACTTGTAGTAAAACATTTGTATAATGTTTGTATAAAGCCTGACTTAAAGACTTCCAGAACTCAGCTGACCATGTGGATGTCAGCTCAGGACCAGCAGCTTGTTAGTTCCAATACTTTATCAGTATAAAACATGCTATCGCAAAGACTCTGAGTTTTCTTCCAGTGTGCTCCAATTCTGGACAGTAGAGCAGGAAGGTGAAATTGAAGTTTGAGCTACTCTGCTATGAAGACACACAAGCGGCTGTGCAAGTGTCAGCCTGGGACTATCAAAACTTAAGTGGTATCATAATAAATTAGGCTTGTGTAACTAAGACAGCCCTGCATATTGCATATTATGTGTAGTATCAGAAGGTTGAAATACCTCATTTTTTCCATTATTCTGGGTAGGCTATGAAAATTAACTGAGAAAAGAAATCCACCCAATAATCACTATGCCTCTGGTCTAGTAACCTTAAGAAATGCTGTGAGAAAAAGCTTTCTTCTCCCCAGTATGAATCTCACTACTGCCATGTGTAGCAATTGATCCTGAGACAGTCAACTTTAGAGGCAAGCTTGTAGTCTGCATTTTTGACATTCAAGAAAATGGTATCTTATGGGAAACATGCACATGATCTGCCAAAGCCACTCCCTGTGTTGTAAAGTAAATGGAGTTAAATGCCAGAGACAGGGATTCCCTAAAATTCATACAGCAGAATTTTCAAAGACAGCTTAGAGAAAAATCAAATTACAATCTGCCTACCTCCCAAAAGGACCATCTCTTGAGATGCTATTTTACACATAGCAGACATCTCTTAAGGAAGGTTACAAGTATCCATGTGATAAATAACACTTACAGCATATGCACCTATTAAAAACGCCGCATTTGCTCGTTTCCGCTGGTCAAAACTGGTATAGTACACTATCTTCTTTCTTGATAGACTGAAATACTGTTAAAAAAAAAGAGACAGCATATTTACTGAGAGAAGAATACACTTTAAAAATTACTTTAAAAAGTCACTTTTCCAAAACTGAAAAGTAAGTCAGAAAAAAATTCTTATAGAGAGATTCTTAAATTAAAAGAGAAAAAAAATTACTGATACCATGAACAATCATCTTATATTACAAATAAGAGTGCAGGGAAACAGCCACTGTATCAGGGCAGACCTCTTAGCTGTGCAAAAATATCCTATAAAATGCAGTTGAATCAAAATGTTCAATGTAAAAAACTGTATTTTTTTCCAAGTTGAAATATTTGAGACAATATCTTATGAACACTGATTAAAAGACATTTAAATTTTGAGACTGAAACACCCTCCTATATGTCAAATCTCTTTAGCACATAATTCTGTGGAGAAGACAAGAGAAAAACTGAAGCAATCAATCTTACAGGCATTTTATAAGTTAAACACCACTCTTCCATCTATACTACCTAAAAATGGAGTGACAGACATCTTTAGAAAGCTTCAACAGCAAGAATTTATTTAGGGGGGGGAAAAAAAAAAAAGATTGCACAAGTGAAAAGCCTGGAAAAAAGGCTAGGCAGAGACAAAACTAGTAACACTTGCAATTCTTCTTTCGTTAGGAAGAAAAGCAGCCTCTGTCAGAATCCCATGGACAAAACTCCCATTGAAAACAAGACCAACAAGTACTAGAAAAGAACAATAATGACAAACTGCAGCAAAACTATTTAAAGCTAGAGAGAGATAAAACTGTCAGTTAAAACTGGCAAGTTGGACAGTTCATTGCATTATTATTTTTTTAGCTTCATGAATTTCTACACTTTCATTCTATTCTGCAACACTATTACACATCTTTTTCCTGACAGATTTCTACAGTACTACTACAGTTTTGAGGAAGTCATCAACAGACATACTAGATTCTGCTTCTAAATGTTTGAAGTGCATTTCTATTTTTAAAAGTTGCACATTTTATAAACTGCCTTTATACCAGTGCTGCTGTTACCCAACTTCAGGTTTTTAACTCCAATTTGACAATTTTAATTTACTTCCTTTTCCTACTCTTGGCACTGATGATGCTTGGGGGTGGGAGATAAGGTCACTGCTGCAGAACTGTGTTTTATTTATTTAAGTAGTGTCAACTGTACGTATTTCACTTCCAGAAATCTGTAAACATCAAATCTCATCTTAAATCTTGTTGCAAATTTTAGGATAGCTTTAACCACAGAATCAAGTTTTGCAAAAAAACAAATAGCTGATAAACTCAGGGGAAAAATGTTGTATGTATCAGTGAGCTTCTTACTTCCACCCCCCATAGAAATAGCACTTTTAATAGCAATTCTAACTGTACATTCCAGTCCGGTCTTATTACCCACAACTCTTCCATAGGTGGAAGGAGTAGAGTTAATGCAACTGAGTGTACCTAAACAGGACTGTAATTCCTGAGAGAGCTGGTTGCTATTGACTGGAAGAGGACAACAGCAACATCTCCCTCAGTGTATATGCAAACATACAAAGCACAAGCAGTTATTTAATTAGTGAAGCATTCAATTATTATTAAAACTTGACAAAATTAATCCCAGTATTTTAAGATCCCTCCTTTCTTCCCCCTCCTCAGTTTCTTAATTTTAGTGTTCTCTAACTGCAATTCCACCCATGATGTGTAGGTGGGATAAGATTAGAGTAGTTATGCAACAGTGACAGAACTTCAGTTATAACTTGTTGACTACTACTTATTTTAAAGTGAAGTTCTTTGCAACAGTTTACAGTTTACCTGAAATACTATTTTAAACTGTTAAAAGCACATTCTGCTAGCTAGCCAGAAGTTCTATGTAGTAAGACCTATTCCTTGTTTTATTTTACAGAATGGATTTTTTTTGTCAACTCAGAATACTTTCAATATCAACACTAAGCTATATGATCTTTTTTTTTTTTTAAAAAAAATATTGATTTTCTGACCATGTTTAATAAGCTGAGTCTATTCCTTTGGCTGGGTTCAATGGTAATTCAATGGTAACAACTGTTAAAGACAGTTCTTTACGGTGACTGCTTTCGCAGCTCCAGAGTTCCACCATTCCCTTAGAGACTGTGCAACTTGGAAGAACCGAGTTGTTTCAACAAGGAATTTTCAATACAGGTTGTCTACAGATAGCTACAATTAGAGATAATGTATTAACATAATTGCAAATAATCTTTTTTCTAAACCAAAACACAAATACTATGAAGCACTACAGATATTTTTCTTTACCAGTAAGAAAATTTTAGCAGTTTCACACATTGTTAGAAGACAAAATGTACCAATATAACAGAACAGTATCTGTCAAGATATATCCCAGAGGAATATACTCAAAGAGAATCTTTTGAACGAAAGGCATAGGTTACATGAAAAGTGCGGCATGTTTTAGTTTCGGTGATAAAACTAATTCATTGGGTGTATGAGAGGGTTCCAGAACACATTATTTTCATGGTTATATTACTTTTTTAAAAAAAATATTAGATCAATTCTTGTTTCCTGAAGACCTCAAGAGAGATTTACTTGCACAGAAATTGATGACAGCCTTAGAAGGTGCTGTTGTGGACAATTACTAGATTGATAACTGTTTAGAATCACCAGATAATTTGGCAGTATTTTATTTAATGGATATGCTTTAACATACTTGCATTGTTCAAGCAAGAAATTACTGTAATGTGTTTAATAAGCCTAGATCAATGAAAATACTATTTTTATATATACACATATATATATGTAATATGTATATACAAATAGCAGTGAATACAAGGCTTGCAAAGTTTTCATAGAAAATGATGCTTTAAAACATGTACACACAACCTGCCTCAAAATCTAAGCTGCCCTAAAGGAGATGCTTGTAGTTACTCTAGTTCCATGTGTATGCCCAGCAGTTTATTTATATTAAAACAAAACCAAACCCCTCTGTGATTCAGCAGCAACACAGTTAGCATACAAGCAATGTTAACCCCGTAGTTCATAAGCCTGCCAGGACCTTTGATCTGTACTTGTATCACTTCTCAGCAACACTCCCTTTCTGACTACCCCTCCTTCTAAATTCATTGCGATTGTCTAAGGCTACACACACATAAAAGCAGCAGCTTTTTAAAGCAGTTTTTATGAAATCAGACTTATTTAAACAGAAGAAAAAAAATGTTTGCTTCATAAATGAATCACAGTTGCTTACTCAACCGTTTTTTCCCAAACAGCATTCAAAGAACAAGTAGGAAGATACCAGGGCCAAGCATTTTTTTCTTGCTGTTGGCTAGTCAAGATCAGCTCCACAGCAATCAAAACATTACAAGGTCAGAAAGGTTTTCCTCTAAAGCATAACCAGGACTGTAGCTCCAACTTCCTCAGCAAATGGATACCTGAATAAATTCTTCAGCTCTTCAGAATAGAACTATTTACTCTTCCTCAAATCAGTCAGCATAAAAATTACAAGAGTTTACTTTAAAATGTTGGTCTGCCATTAGCACATTTCAAGCTGGTACCGTTCTTCCTCACCTGTCCTCCAAGAAAGGAGAAGGGAAAGCAAAAAACTGTCTCCACGTTTAATTCCTCTCCCAGAACAGAAACAGGTATAGCTGAAAGACTTGGAGGGGAAGCTTGTGGGGTTGGTCTGTTTTAATGAGATCTTATACTCTCACTTCTCCTGTTCCTAGAAGTTTTAAACTTAATAAAAGTCTAAGTCTTAAATTCCTTTTCAGACACCACACCCACACAAAAACAATCATGATTTTGTCGAATATTTTTTTTTGTGCCACACTTCTTTTAAAGACTCTTTTTCCTAACAAAAGTACATGAAATGCATATCCAACCAGGTATATACCAAATCATGGCAGTAGTCATCTGGGCTTAAGCACTGTGTTTGCCTCAAGGTCCCAAAAGTGTTGCAACATGGCAACAGCAACCATCCAGCAGCAGAGGCTGGATTGCCAGAGAATGGTCACCTGCAGTGCCTTTTACTTCCTATGATCAGCCAACTCCTGCTGTCGGTCACAGGGCATGGTTACAATTAATGTCAGGGAATGCAAGCAGCAGGTTGTCCAACAGGACTCTTTCTCCATGCTGTTAGACCAGTCAGCAATTCCTATCTCCAAAACACTGATCACAGGCTGCCTGTGTGTCCCCCTGGTGTCACATAAGAATTACCATACTGCTGCTGCTGCAGTTGCTCATTGCATCAATGCCTTGCTGGCAGGTAAGTCACAGGTCATGAACTTCTGTCTTACACACACTTGTTCAAGCCGCTGGAATCCTCTTGGGGACACTTGTGAAGGACAGACATGAGAAGGTGAGGGGCAGAAGGGTAGAAACTGTGAATCTGTAATTCTCAACTAGTGAAGCTGAGTAGTAGTGTTCTGCAGCTAGGCCTACAGTACACATCAGATACATGCTTCAACCCTGGGATTTGGTCTTACAATCCTACTTACACACTGCAGATAGTATCTAAATTAGGACAGAGTCTGGCATATATTTTAACTGTTAGACGAGTAAAGCTTACATTAGCAGGTACTGCCCTACCGCAGGGGTAGGACCCATCAGCCAGACTGGAATCTATTAAGGCACAAGTTTCTATACCACTCAGGTGGTATTCCAAGTTTTAGCGGTTTGATTTCAGGTATTACTTTCAAGAGGTTGAACCATCAGGTTACCCTTCTCTATTATGCACTAGTAGTTTAAATTAACCTATTTGGAATCAGCCTCTGGTAAGGTAGCTGCAAACAGCATCTGCTCCCAGCTGAAACTGCAGCTAATCTGCATGAGATTTCTCTGTCCTGTTCCTGACCATCTGTACTCTTCACCTAGCACTGCGAGCATATTTGCTTTTTTCAAAAAATATAAAAGTTACATTAAAATGACATGACTGTTTGCTAAGTCAACCCTGCAAATGTCCGGGTTACTAATTCAGGTTCAATTTGGCTCCCTTGTGTATTTTTTCCCCTAATATACAACCTTTATACTATCATGATTACAAGTCATTTATGACAAGCAGCTTGCTTCATTCAATACAGACAACAGTCATAACAAGAATAAAGACTGTAGAGACATTCTTGTTTAATACTGAATCATTTAAGAAAAAGAAAAGCCCAAGGTATTTATTAGTTGTGTTCTTATTTTCTGGGTGAAACACTTGGTACCTTTAGTCCAGTTTGAAGGCACTCCAGTTCAACTATAAAAGTATGAAGGTACACTGCAACAGTGAAACACGAGACTGTATTCAGGTCCCAAACTGATCACAGTCTCAATCTGAACCCAGAAAAAACAGAACTAATTGCTCTAGTTTTCATAGGCACAGTGAAAGTTAGAATAGTATGTTTATTATTTGATCTTCTCTGGAGTAACCACTTCAGAGCAAGCATTCTCCCCAGTCTTTAGTAACTCAAACATAAGGTCACAAAAAAAAAAAATAGATTCCTAACAAGTGAGCATCATTGGTCATTTATTTGAATGGGATAGTGGCACTGGTAAATAGGGTGATAAGATAATGTATTTTTAAGCTCTATTTAGTGTTAACACAGAAATGGTACATCCAATGTTTTCCCAATATGAACATAGGCATTCAAAATCAGAAATACCAGAGTTAAGGGTTTTTTTATTTATAACTAACCTTCTGTATTAAGAAGCAATGTAAATTTTAACTAGGAGAACTTTTTTCTAAAAGGCTATAGCAACTCTACAAACACCTCAATTTGCATAACCTCCTCTTAAGACTACCTGGCTTAAAGTCAGCATGCCCCTAGAAGTAGTAGATAGTGTAAATCAACTTGCATAATGGTTTCATTTGCGCAGCAAACATTAGTCCCAAAACAATGTCATTTTTGATACAGGAATCCTCTTAACAGTGGCCAATGTTATCACATCTGTTGTCCCATTTTCAAACCCATAATGTTTAGTGAAGGGTCTCCTTGCTATTTGCACAACTGATATTAATTAGTACTTTGGAATTAAAACATCTGTTTAATTTCCCACAGTTGATAAATTTTCTATACATGCTGCAAACCACTTTTTCCACAGGCATTTGGGGACCAGGTTAAATCTACAGCTATGTACTCAGTGTACTGGGTTTGGCTGGGATGGAGTTTGGTTTTCTCCATAGCAGCCTGCATGATGCAGTGTTTTAGGTTTGTGTCTAAAACTGTGTTGACAACACATCAATGTTTTAGCTACTGCTGAACAGTGCTTGCACAGCACTGAGGCCTTCTGCTTCTCACTTTGCACCCACAGCAAGTACACTGGAGTGGGCAAGATGCTGGAAGGGCACATGGCCAGGACAGCTGACCCAAACTGACCACAGGGTTATTACATAGCATAAAACATCAAGTTCAGCAATAAAACTGAGAAGCAGTCTTTCTAGGTCGCTTGGAGAGTGGGCAGGCACTGGTCTGCTGGTGGGAGGTGCTGAGTGATTGCCTTTGCACCACTTGTTTTGTTTCCCACCTCCATCTCTCTCCACTTCTTATTCCCCCACTTAAAACGTCTTTATCTCAAGCCACAAGTTTTTCTTGGTTCTGCTCTTCTGATTCTCTCCCCTGTCCTACACCGGGGTTGGGGTGGGAGTGAGTGAGCAGCTGCCAGGTGTTTAGTTTCTGGCCAGCATCAACCCATCATCAGGCTTGTGGTTTTATGACAGGACAGTGCTGTTAGAAAATTTTGGTATCTTCTTTGGATACCACAGTAGTAGGTTTTACTTTTGACTGCAAAGTGTTGGTCCTTTCTTTATAAAGTTGTGCAGAATCTGTAAATGCAGCAGTTAATTCTGATGATCAGTGCGACTGAATTTTGTTCCATCTCTAGTGAAGAGCAATTCAAAATTGTCTTGAATCAACAATCATTATATGGATGCAAGAAAATAAGAAAGCTTCTACAAATTAATTGATAGGGAGCAGCACTTCTAAAAGACAGAAAAAGAAATCATTTTTATGTGTAAAAACACATTTCCATAATACTTATTAGAAGAACATTTTATTAAATTGTATAAGATTTAGAAGTTTTAACTCTTCCACTGAGTGAGATTTAGTTTAAATAGTGGGATTTCAGGGCCCATGTTCTGTTCTTGTTCATGGGTGTGGGTTTTTTGGTTGGTTGTTTTTTCAGTTATTCATACTAGCATACCCACTTCATTAGCTGTAAACTCCAGTGTGTTTCTTGTTACTATTGTGTTGAAACTGTAAAGTTATGAAAAAAGGTGAACACAGCCTTCAGTGCCTCATCTGCTAAGCAACAATGACAGCATATTCAATTTTTCCATTCTTCAGAGGGAAAAGAATTCAGAACAAAGAATAACCTTAAGCTTAGTTGTAAACATCTAGGTAATGAACACCCAACCACCACTTTCAAACTGGATAATACATTTCAGTTGAATTTCAAAACAGAAAAATACAGGAACACTGTTTCTAAACAAAGCTTACCTTTAATTTCTTATTTAGTTTACAACAGTATCTGTATAACATCGCCAAATTTAAAGGTCCGAAATCTCCATAGAAACTGGGAGAAAAAGAACAATAAAAAAGTGTTATTTATACAAAAGAGCTAAACAAATTTTAACTATCAATGACATGAACGTTGAAGCTGCAAATCAGTAACTTTTGGCAGATTCCAAGTAGCCAATACATATGGTACAACAGATAAGCCCTTTATTGATTCATTTAAGAGGACAATAGTAACGATGAATTTGAAAGCATTTGTAGCTTCAGTTTAAGATGCTCCAGTAACTACCTTTTCGATTACATACACACATATCCTACAGAATTTTTTCTTCATCCCACAATACCGAGTCTGGTTTTGGGCAAAACTACAAACTGAAGAACTTCAAGACCTAATCCACTCCCCTTTAAGCCGTGCTGATGTCATCCCAGAGAAAGGTTCTACAACTGCTTATGAGAATAGATCATTAGATACTACAAAGAATAAGCTAAATAAATTTTACTACCGACAAGAAATTCCATTTAATAACATCCAGTCTTGATCTCTCTCTGAAATTTAAACTTATTTCTTTTTATCCCATGCTCCACTATTCCAGAGATTACATATTACATATACACTTTACATATAACTATGTTTCCTTTTGTCCCCCTAGTCCTCTTGTCTCCAGGCAGTTCTTCCAATTTATTATTTATTTCATGTCTTCTGATTGTTCTTGCCTCTCTCTTCTAGATTCTTCTTAAATATTCATATTACCTCTGAAGCAGCAATCACTGTCCTTAGGATAAGAGCTAGTAGCAGTAGTCTGTACAGGAAAATTATTGCACGCTAAAAGCTCCTGTTAGGGATTCATGGTGCTTTTCCTAGCTAACGCTTCACAGAGGCACCTTTACAAGTAACAGCAGCCTTTATGCAAGCCACTTATAACGATCCTTTCTAGAGCTTTCTCCTTCCCTATCCATTGTGCAAAATTGCTCAAAATTTAAGTTGCAAGCTTTCTCCAATATTTTTCCTTTTTGTGTACAGAAGTCTTTATCTTGATGTCTATGAAAATTTGTTGATGCACACATTAAATTACAGTGAGAGCAGACTATAACTTAAACTGTTCTAATCTGCTCTGCCTTAAGTCTTTTGATAGAAGAGACAGGATGCTTCTTGCTTATTCACAAACAGTGCATCTGAATGCATGTTATTTGGGGAATGACGAAAGAAAAAAGTAAATATGGTCTATAACTTCTAGGCTTTGAAGGAGTGAAATCATACTGAAATCAGATGATAGAATAGGTGGTAGTACTTATAAACCCTCTGCCCTGGGGAAGAAAGCTTTAATTTTCAGGAAAAGTAATTACATTCCAGTTAAACATAAGAAGAAAACTTTCACTCTGAGGGCAGTCAAATATTGGGAAGAGGTCGCTCAGCAGCTGTGGAGTCACACCCCAATTGTGCAAAGCTCTGAGCAACCTGCTCTTGTTGACCTTGCTTTGAGCCTGGGCCTTGGATTAGACGATCTCCAGAAGTGTCTTCCGGCTTCAGCCATTCTGCTATTTTAAGTGGATGGAACAAAGTAGGAGTACCCTATCTTTTTGGTGCTCATAACTTTATTAATATCCTCCTCCCCACATTCTCTCAAACAAAAAAGCCAAGCCTAGTGCAGAAAGAGACAATTATACTTGTCCTAGACAGTGATCAGACTAATAGCCTGCCTGCACACCAATGCCATTTCAATAGCATCTACTTTATAGTATCAAGTGATATTGTTAAGTGCTTGTTAAGATTCAGTTCAACACTTCAGTAGAAAATATTATGAAATAATGCCTAATTACAGAAGGTCATTAGCTGGGTCAAAGACTAAGCTGTCCAACTATTAGGACTTTATTTCTAGATCGCACAGAAGTTAACTCAAACGAAAATTGCAGTGGCATTAAAGCAGGGTTTAACTTGAGGAATTCCTCATCTTTTCTTAGATAATTCTGCCAGATATGGTCAACAGTTAGTTATTTTTAAAACAAACTCCCCCATACAGTTTTTAATAGAGATTAAATTTAAAAAATTGTTCTAAGAAGGACAAGTATGAGTTATGACACACAAGTTAAAACTGAAGCTCTAACAACGCTAGAGTGAATGTAGCTTCTAGAAAAGCTATACAGAATGCTTACTAACATGTCTTCCCATTCTGCCGTACTAACAACTTCTCTAAATCCAAAAGCCAACTCTATCCTGTGCCATTAACTGTACAGTATTCTTTCACTTAAATATATGACGGAAGAGTAGAATTTAGGATTTTAAGATTTTGTGAAAAATATTTTTTAAAGTATTGTTAAAAAGTATGGAATATGATAGTTACTAGAATACAGAATACTTTTTTTTTTTAAACCAGTGTGAGCAAAGTAGCTTTGCTCAGCTCAAAGATATAACTGAATACACAGTTCATCTAAAGCACTGAAGAACTACAGCTGTGCTTTAGGATAGTAAGTTTTTATTACCGTTCATTTGCTAGAAGTACATCAATATGAAGTCATGTATCCAATTCTACTTTTCACATGAATAAACTCAAACAGAAGTGTAGGAAGAGCACATTAAAATGAATCCACAACAGACAAATTACTTACTATTTTGGTGGGGATACGGATAAATACATTTATTGACTCTATCCATGAAGTAATTGTATTTCTACAAAATAAAGCTATTCAGATTCTCCCGGCCACCAAGCTAATGATGTCACAATCTTTGACTGACTATTTCTCCATCACTTATTACCATTAAGTATGCTGTGCCTCTCTTAACACGGGGCGGGGG
>NW_009636886.1:0-6681 GCF_000690535.1 Cariama cristata | reverse complement strand
CAGCCGGGCTGAGGGCCCCTCCCAGCCGGGGGCTGAGCCCCTTCCCTGGTCCCCCCTCGCCCTCGGGGGTCGGGCCCGTGTGCCCCGCAGCCCTTCGTGCCGCTCTCCGGCTCTGCAGCCCCAAGTCCTGCCTGCAGGCCTTCCTTCCCTTCAGGAGTTCCCCTTCTCTTCGCCGGCGGCCTTCGGCGCGGATGGCTGGGCTGGAGGGGCTCTGTCCCAACTGCCCGTGCCCGGGAGGACTCGGGACAGGCATGGGGGATACCGGCGCCGGGGGCTCCACCTGACTGGGGCTATTTTGGGACCTGGCAGTCTCAGGAGCTGCTCTGATCCTGTTGAGCAGTCTCTGCAAATCCTGCCAGTATTGCAGGGATGTGCTGGGTAGCCAGGAAGATGGCTGCAAACGATACTGTTCCTGCGAAGCCTTCGAGTCCCCTGGGATTGCAACCCTGGGCTGAGCCGATGCGGCTGTAACAAAAGCAGAATCAGTAATGTAATCAGCCATTTTGTCCAAGCTCAATAAATACCATGTGGGAGACGGTGCTGTGAGCAGCTCCCTGTCTCTCTGCAAATAGCACCGTTCTCCAGGGAGAGCCAGCTGGACAGGGCTTTTGTCCTGGCCCAGGGGCAGAGGGTGGCTCCCGTCGCCTGCCCTCCTGCTTCCCCCGTTGTGGGGACATGTGTGTCAGCATTAGGTGAAATGCCAGGTTAGAGCTTGCGGCTGCTTTTCTCTCAAAGAGCTTTCCAGTTTGTGGATGCGTCTCCATTTCTGGTGTATTTCCATCAATAAACACAAAAATCTTCCTCTCTCTTTTTGTCACCTGTTTAGCGAGATGGTCACGCTGAGTATAAAGCCAGGACAGCGGTTCACCTTGCTGGACTGGCACACCAACTCCCTTCTCATCTCAGCTGGTGCTGAACGCCAGCGTTCTGCTTCCCACCAAGTCCGGCAGGAAGCCCGAGCTCTCCGCAACAAAACCAACAACCAGGTAGACCTTCTGGCAGGTTGGCTGCTCCCAGGTTTGTCAGAATAGCGGGATGAGGAGTTGGGGAGAGTGTCTAGATCTGGGTGCGTGGCCAAGGGAATAGGAGAAGGCTTTACCTCTACAAAACCTGCTAAATATATACGTTTACTTCCTGTAAACCCCTGTGCAGTGATGCGTGTGTACTGTCATGTAATCCCTGGGTGTGATTCTCATGTCTGTTGTGACTTCTGTTTTTTTCTGTGCTCTCCATGTGTGTAAATGACTGTTAGACCGAACGGCAATGTGTTGTACTCCTGTGAGGGGTCAGTCAATCCTGAAAACAGGGAAAGGCTTCAGCAAGATTCACAGTTGCGATTTAAAAAAGAGTAATGGTGTTTCTCCTCTAATTCCAGACGAAATGGGATGAGCATGACAACCAGACCCGCCTGGCCGAACGTATCAGCAGCGTGAACAGATGGAAAGAGACCCTGGACAAATGCCTTGCAGACATAGATGCGGAAATTGATGCCTTAGCCAAAGTATGTTGGGAAGACAGATGGCTGGAAATCAACTTACACTCTCAACACGGGATGTTAAATAATTGAGAGTTGTCTTCTGCAATAGGCAAGCCCATATGGAGTTCAAGGGGGGCTTATTGACGGTATACTGAGATCTATACCTGATGAAATGACGTCCTGGAAAGCAAACCACTGAGTTCTTGGCTGAGCCAAGCCATTTCATGGAGCTGGGCATTGCATGCTCGTTTTTGGGTGGGTTTTGTTGGTAGGCTTTTGGATTTGGGGTGGGTTTTTTTGTTTTTAAAGCTCTGAAGGATAACGAGGAATATGTTAACACCATCATTCAAAAAAGTTTGATTTTTAAATAGAGAATAGCAGTGGCACATCTCTCCGATTCTTTTCGTTCTAAAGCCAGAGGCTGCTGCTCCTGGAGTCGTTGGCGCCCGGCAAGGTGTGATTCCCAATGCAAATAGCAGATGTAGAGGACTAATGTGTTTGGCTGTTGCAATTTTCATTCCAGATTTGCTAAAAGGTTTCAGAACTGCAAAGACAGGCAGTGCGAGGCCCTCTTAACAAGGGTATCAGTGGGTTCCCCTTCCTTTCTTCCCCCTATCCATGAAGGAGACACCACCACCACCACCCCCACGCAATTGGCTGCTTCTTCCAGGTGAAGGAAGCAGCTGAATGTGCGCTTCAGGCAAAGAACTTGCCTTTGGACATTTCCATTGAGTGCCTGACACTCCGCGAGAGCCGCCGCGCTATTGATGTGGTGAGGGACCCTGTGGAGGAAGAGCTGCGCAAGGAGGTGAAGGTGATAGACAAAGCCAAGAGAGAGCTGCAGCAGAGAGTGAACGAAGCCTTTGAACAGATCTGGTGAGGCGAATGACACAGCTTTTGGCTGGACTCTGCCCTCCTTCCTTGGCCTCAGCAGTTTAATGTGCCTCTAATGCCGCGCTGGGGTGGGCAAGCAGGCCAGGAGCAGTGAACCACTCAGAGGAGCCTTTGATTATTGTCAAGGTCTATGGGGTTTGTAGGGGAGAGCACGTCAAGGGAGATTTCATAAGCATCCTCAGAAAATTTTGGCCTGGACAGATATCTTGTGCCACCTGCCTTGGTCCTGTGGGTGTTAAAGCTCCCAGGCCCTAATCCTTCGTGGGTCACTGCCCTGCTGCAGGAGGGCGGGCAGCTCAGTTCACCAGTGCGGTGCCAGAGCAGAGCACGGGAGTGCCAGGCAGCAGTAAAGCAGGGGTGCTGCTTTACCAAGTTGGGCCCAGTTCGCTGAGAGGGCAAGAGCTCATCACTCATTTTAAAAAGATGTCTGATGTGCTGATGAAAGCTTTGCAAATTGTGAGCTGCCTCTCCCCTCTGTGTGCTTGCTGCTGACTCCAACCCTGCTTTCTGCAGCCTCTTACAGGAAGCTCGCCAGCAGCTGAGTTGTGACCACCGGCACAAGACGGAAGCATTGGAAATAGATCGCATGTGCTTGTCCCTCAATGTAAACTCCCCCAACATCTCCTTCAAGGTCAACCCAACACGAGTCCCAGATGGGTAAGGAAAGAGCCTGCCCTTGCACGGCCAAATCCATGCTGGTGCTTGAAAGAGCCCTGGGATGCTTTTTCCTTCCGTGCCACACCCTGGCTTGATGGGTGCAGTTTTGGAGAGAGCTGGGAACAGGAGCTGTCTTCTGGGCTTTGTTGTGGCTCTTGAATTGTGAAGCCACAGACTTTTGGGAGTTATCTAAATTGTCACTACAAAACCAGAGAAGCTAGCTGCCCTGCCTCCCTCGTGCTTGGCTATAGGTGACACTCAGTAAGTGTGGTATTGGCCCTTGGCACTGCTTACAGCAGAGCTGCTGCACATTTTCACTTGCTTGGCATTTCATAGCATGGTTTGGATGTGTCCCCGGTTTGAGCAGATGTTGGGCTTGGTGCACGAGCCATGGGGTAGCAATCTCCAGCCGGTGCAGTGGGGAGATCAGACAGGATATGACCTCCAGAATTCCTGAATCATTTTGTACTGCACAAAGACTCTTGGCCTGCAGCAGGTGGTTCCTTTTGAACTGTCCTGCAAACACTCAAGTTATTTTCATAACTGCTGATTTGTTTACAGATCAACTGCACTTGATGAGTGGGAACAGAATAGCCAAGACAACAAGGAGCGTGCTGAGGCAGAAATGAAAGCCTCAGCTGAGCTCCGAGGAGCAACAGTGCTTACCATTGCACAGGTAAATTAGTCCCTTGGCTGTGAATCGGTGGTGCAGGAGTTCTGGATCTGGTGTGGGAGAGCCGGCTGGCACGTGCTGTGGCCAGAGGAAGGGAGTCTTTGAAAAGACAGCATTGGCCCATGGGCCTCTGAGAGCAGCTGCCCTCCTAGTTTAAAAGAGGAGCTAGAGTATGCTGAGGAGCTTGCAGCAGTCTCAGCAACCTGGAAGACCCGTGCTGGTCCATCGTTCGTTGCCTTTTGGCTACAGGGGGGTGCCTGACCTGCACAGGCATGGCAGCGGCCAGAACCCAGCTGGTTTTGCTTGTAGGGTTGTCCAACCTCACAGGCAACAGCTGGGAGGGAGACACCTTCTAGGTATGTGACTGGAGCCTGTTCTCTCTCCAGACAAACAACGAGCTGGAGGCTCAGCGGGTAGCTACAGAGTTTGCCATGCGCAAGAGGATTAGAGACTTGGAAAGAGCCTATGATGAACTGAAATGGCAGGAGCAGAATGTAAATGTTGCTTCTTTGGTTATCGACCACAACCTTGGGTGGGAATTGAATCCAAAAGCCTCTTTGTTATGTGGAAAGCTACTTGGCCTGAGCATGGCTTCCACATGAGAGCTGTTAAGTGGCACATGTATGATCCCTGCAACACCCTACCTCCTTCTGCTATCACAGTTGCTGCTCTGGCATTTCTCAGCAGCAGTGCCAGGTTTTGGCCTTTTTATTTCATCCCTGATCTCAGCCGCTGTGGCCATAAAACACCAGCAGCACCATGCCTGGTCTGTGTGAAAAGCCCGATATATGAGCAGAGGGGTTCAGTACTCAGAAGCCCACCAGGCCTCGTTTAAAATCCATTCCCAGCACAGAAAAAGCCCAGGATGCGTGGGGGCTGTTTTCCAGTCTGTATAGCTCATGGTACATGTCTTTATCCTTAGACCTTGGAGGAAATTGCTGAGCTGGAGGAGGACATCCGATGCTTGGAGGAAGATCTTCAGAGGAAAATGCAAGATCTGAAAGTGGCACACACCCGCTTGGAGACCCGCATGTATCGGCCCTATCTGGAGCTCTGTCGGGATCAGGTACCAGCCTCCTGCCAGGAGGAACCAGGGGAACTGACCGGATGGGGGCTTGCGTGTGTCTGACAAATGTGGGTGCATTTTAGAGAAAACTACAGGGGGCTGAGCATTGGATCCTACAGTCACCTGGTAAAGCAAGGAAATAAATGTCATAGCTGGGCTAGAAGGGGAACGAGAAAACCGTGGCCTTTGTAAAGCAACACTTCAGCTCTGTTAACTGCTGTTCACCTTCTTCCTCCTCGCCTCGCAGGTCCAGTACGGCCTAACAGATGAGGTCCACCAGCTGGAGGGAACAATCCATGTGCTCAAACTGAAGCTAGCAGAGTCACAGTAAGTCTCCTGCTCTCTAGGGCAGCGCAGTGGCCCAGCATTGCCCATGTGAGGAATGTGGCTCTGTGCAGCCCAGGACCTGGCACGATTCCAGAAGCTGCATTTTGGAGCTCGTGTCTGTTCAGATCAGGAGTGGAAATAGGCTTTGGACTTGGTGAGGAGTTGGGCTGGGCGGCAGGGTGGAGGCAAAGCACGAGAGGTCTGTGTCGTGGGAGGGTCAATGGGGTTGCCATGGTCCCCGCTTGACTCTGACTTCAACCAGGCACAGACAGTTCTAAAAGGGGAAAAAAAAAAAATGGATGAAAAGTAAAGGAAGAAATAGAAGTGCTGCTGTGGGCTGGCCTGGGCTCCCAGGGTGCACATCTCTGCGCTGCACTCCAGGAGCAGCATGTGGGCTGGCTATTCACAGCCCCAAACAATGCTGCTGCTATGCACCAAGAAACATCGGATGCATTCGTTCTTCATACAAAGGCAAAAGCTGCACAGATATTTCTGCTGCCAGAAAGTGGGAAGTTGGGTGTTTCCTGTCCAACTTGGGAAGTGAATGCAGTGTTTCAACCCAGCTCCTCTCACTTCTGCTTGTTCCCAGGGATGCCTTGGATGCTCTTTACAGTCAACTTCACCGCATTCGGACAGATATTGGCTACAAAGCCAGTTCACTGGTGCTGGACAACAAGTGCATGGACAGCCGGAGAAACCTCCTGGTCCCTGCTGAGAAATTTGTGCCAGAGGTTGACACTTTCAACCGGACCGCGAACCGTGCGCTCTCCCTGCCGAGGAATGGGCAGCTGGAGTTGGCTTAGTGCGCCGGGCAATGTTGTGCAACGAGCCACACCGGGGAGAAAGCTACCAGTGACTCAGTTCCGTAGCAAGGAGGGCAGACATCTGTGTTGTGTTAGGATAATGTAATTCTCCTCTCTCTTCCTCCTCCTCCTCCTCCTCCTTTTGTTATATAACTGTCTGTCCCCCTGGATGATGTTTATAGCCTCTTGCACTCCGAGGAGCATTATAAACAATAAAGAGTCTGTCCCCAAGAGCAGTTGTCATCCGACAGTGTTGGAAGCATTTTGTGGTGATTGAATCCATCTGGGCTATTTAGGGTTTTAAGTCCTTTAAAGTGGAAGGCGGTGCTCTGAGAAGGGGCTGTGTAAGGGTGGGTGCACTGACTCCAGTCTGCTCGCGTGAACGATTAAAGTTTGGGTCGGGATTTCCCCCTGCCCGCTGGCCCTGTGGAGCTGACGCAGCTACAAAAGCAAGAGCTGGAGTCCGTTACGGCTCTTGTGACGATGAACTTGTTAAAATTGAATTACAGTGCTCCCACTGCCGTGAGTTTATTGTTTCTATTTCAGGCTCTAACCCGAGGTGCCGAGGCCCGCACGCTCTCCCTGGGAGACGGCATCGTCGCAAACCGGATTACGGCATCTGCGACAGGACCTGAACTTGGCCTGCTCTGCCTCCCCCGGGGGAGGTGATGCTCAGTAACCGCCCCGGTGGAAAGCAGCCTAGATTTCACTCCTGGCTCTCAGACTAAATTTTGATAATGAGAAATTGAGGGCGAGGGGTGAAGTCGCCACTTTCCCTTCCTTT
>NW_009636885.1:0-1809 GCF_000690535.1 Cariama cristata | reverse complement strand
GAGACCCCTCAAGACCCCACCAAGACCTCACCAACACCCACCACAAGCCCCCAAGACCTTTCAAGACCCCACTAAGACCTCCATGACCTCCAAGACTCCACCAAGATCTCACCACAAGCCCCCAAGCCCTCGCCAAGACCCCACCAAGACCCCGATAACCTCCAAGATCCCACCGAGACCCCTCAAGACCCATCAAAAGCCCCCAAGACCTCTCAAGATCCCATCGAGACCCCACCAAGACCTCACCACAAATCCCCAAAACCTTTCAAGACCCCACCAAGCCCCTCGTGACCTCCAAGATCCCACCAAGACCTCACCACAAGCCCCCAAGACCTCTCAAGGTCCAACCAAGACCCCGGCGTCCCGGTGGGGTGGTGGTACCTGGAGAGGTCAAGGCTGTGAGGAACCCTGGCCAGGTCGTTGACCAAACCCTTCTTGAGGAAGAGGCGGATGATGTTGTTCATGCCGTTGTGTTGGGTCTTGGCGGCGCTGCTGTAGAAGCTGGAGGTGGAGGGGCAGGACTCCATGATGGTGCTGATGATGCACATGACGGCTTGGAGCCTGCGGTGGGGACGAGGAGACGCGTCACCTGGTGGTGGTGGTGGTGGCGAGGGGACGCTCCACAACCCCCACGGAGGTCGTATCGTCCCCCACGGAGGAGATGACAACCCCACGGAGGACCTACCAACCTCACGGAGGAGATGTCACCCTCATGGAGGGCGTGACAATGTCGTGGAGGACACCTCAACCCCATCAGGGACATCTCAACCCCGTGGAGGACATCTCAACCCCATGGAGGACATGTCATCCTCCATGACAACCCCATGCGGGACATGTCAACCCCATGGAGCGTGTCTCAACCCCATGGAGCGTGTCTCAACCCCATGGAGGACACCTCAACCCGATGAGAAACATCTCAACCCCATGAGGGACACAACAACTCCATAAGGGACACCTCAACCCCATGGAGAACACATCAACACCATGACGAACACCTCAACTCCATGGAGAATGTGTCAACCCCGTGAGGGACACCCCAACCCCGTGAGGGACGTCTTATCCCCATGAGGGACATGTCAACCCCATGGAAGACACCCCAACGCCATGAGGAACACCTCAATCCTATGAGGGACATGTCAACCCCATGAAGGACATCTTCTCCCCATGAGGGACACGTCAACCCCATGAGGGACGACATCTCCCCACGGAGGACACATCAACCCCATGAGGGACACGCCAGCCCCATGAGGGACACGCCAGCCCCGTGGAGGATGTGTCAACCCCATGGAAGACACCTCAACCCTATAAAGAATATCTCAACCCCATCAGCGACACCTCAACGCCATGATGGACATCTTATCTCCACGGAGAACATGTCAACCTCATGGAGAACACCTCAACCCCATGAGGGACACCTCCACTCCATGAGGGGCATCTTATCCCCGTGGAGAACACATCAACCCCATGAGGGATGTGTCAACCCCGTGGAGGACACCTCAACCCTATAAGGAACATCTCAACCCCATGAGGGACACCTCAAGCCCATGAGGGACATCTTATCTCCATGGAGGACACCTCAACCCCATAAGGGACACGCCAACCCCATGAGGGACACCTCCACTCCGTGAGGGACATCTTATTCCCACGGAGAACACATCAACCCTATGAGGGACGTGTCAACCCCATGAGGGACACCTCAACCCTACAAGGAACACCTCAACCCCATGGAGGATGTGTCAACCCCATGAGGAACACCGCAACTCCATGGAGGACACCTCAGCCCCATGAGGGACATGTCAACCCCGTGGA
>NW_009636884.1:0-1906 GCF_000690535.1 Cariama cristata | reverse complement strand
CGCCCTCGGGGAGCAGGACAGGGCATCTATGCCAGTTAACAAGAAAATTATGGGTTTTTTTCCCCTGTGCAGGGCTCTACTTTATTCGCTGAGCTCTGTGAACTGCCCAGGTAATTATTGTCCACACCCTGACAAGCGCAGTGCTGGGCTGTAGCTCTGGCCCATGCCAGAGCAGCCACTTGGGCTGCAGCTGCCTGGAACAGCATTAAGAAGGGGCCTTTTGGTTCAAATCATCAGGGTCTGAATCTGACCTAGTTTTTGTTCCAGGGGACTAGGCAACACCCAGCTCCCAGTGCGACCACTGACCTCACCCCCCCCAGACACGCTCGTACCCACCACCGCTCCCAGCTGTGTCCCCCGTCTGCCCCCACCACCGCAGCCTCTTGCACAGCTCGACCCAGCCTCGGCCACCTGCCCTTGGCTTCATCCTTGCTACAGGCCCGGCCGTAGGAGTAGGTTTGCTGACACTTCACAGCATCAGCATGTCTCTAGTCACCTGCACATCAGGAGCAGCTTGCCTTGCCTCAGAATAATGAATAAAAGGAAAAAAAGGCTTTACAAACTGCTGGTTTTACTGCCAGAGCTCCCAACTGTCATTAAAGGACATCAATGATCTCCTCATCTCTGCCATTGAAAGCATTCCCGGACAGCTGCGGAGATACTGAGCGCAAGCCGTGCGTGGGGCTGGGCTGGTTCCTGCCCAACGCAGAGCGCCATGTGCATCACACAGATCCAGGATTCACAGCACTTCCTCATCTCCCGACTTTTAACTAATAAACCTTGCGACCCGTTTGATCGGTGCCAAGAAACACAGCCCCACAAGGCTGCAGGATTACAGGCTTCCAGGTAACACTAGCCCACCCCAGAGCCATTTTCTTTTGGGACAGTAAAACCCAGCCAGGGAGCACTGGCTTCCATGGTGCCGGCCAGCCTGTCCGGAGGCAGAGGGGGCTCTAGAGGTAAAGCCGTGAACTTCCCAAACCCCAGAAAAGCCGAGTCAAAGAACTACCACAGCTTTCAACCCCAGAGCCACCCTTACCTCGTTAGGCCAGAAGAGACTGGAGGTAATAAGTGATTCTTCAGTCCAACAGCCAGGGACAGGGTGAGATCAATGGCAGGAAGCTGAAGCAGGCCCAGACTGGCCAGGGAAGGTCTGCACTTCCAGAGCGTGGGGCATTGACCCCCAGGCCACTCTACCGATGAGATCTCCCCACTCACCACAGACATCCCCCCCAGGCCAGCAGCAGGGACCGACCGCAGGGAAGCCGTGCCAAGCTCTCACCACCGCATCAGTCACTGCTCCGTGACGATGAGGCTGGGCCTCCCCGATCAGTGGGCAAAGGGCTCCAAAGTGCCAAGAGACCCGGTGCAGAGACCCCGCAAGGAGAAGCTGGCTCATTCCGCTCTGAAGAGGCCGAGGGCGGTTACAGCTGCCTGCACTCCTTGGAGAGCCGTTACAGGGAAGAGAAAGCCAAACTCTTCACCGTAGTGGCCGACAACGAACCAAGAGGGCAGTAGTCAGTTTCCTTTAGGGGGTTCACACAGGTTGTCAGGAAACAAAAATCACCAGGAGGGCACCGCAGCACGGAATGCGTCAGACAGCAGATAGTTCTGAAAAAAAACCCAACATTTTTCTGCCTTTCAAGTCAGAGAGAGATGAGAGCAGGGGGTGACCACAGGCCCCTGGCCAACAGAGAAGGAAAGGCACAGACACAGGGCAGAGCTGTATGCTGGTTTTTAATGTTCCTAAGAACTAGGAAACAGAAATCAAAAATAGACTTTGCTCTTCTTGATAAAAGTAATAAAATGGTTAGCGGTGTTAAATTAATCCTTACAAAACAAAACCCAAGGAGGTTAAATAAAGCCCAGAGGCTCCGCATAAAAACCACGACGACTACAAAACAGC
>NW_009636883.1:0-1085 GCF_000690535.1 Cariama cristata | reverse complement strand
ATTCTATGATTCTATGATTCTATAAAATATACCACAAAGTAAGGCCTAATAGGTGAATTATTAGGTTGCTTTTACAATGTACTGACAGCCAGGACTCTGGTGTCCTTGTACTACATGCTGCACACATACAGAGTTTCTCTGAAGTACTGACTGTTGATGTTACATGAACTGGTACCCGGCCACAACAACCAGAGCTTTGCAGCTTGCTAGCCAACACTTATTTGGGTAGACCAGAAGGAAGACTTGCTAGAAACCAGGATTGTCTCCTTGCAAACCCGACACCCCTCTGATCTGTCAGGAATACCGTTGGAGCTCACACAGCTATAGGATGGAACATTAGATGGGGCAATAAATTCCCAGTCTTGGCGCTACCAAGATGTTGGGCTGATTTTCTCCAGGTCCTCTGAAATAGAGGAAAGAGGTAGGGTAGAAACTGGAAGCCCCCTAAGAAAGGGCAATTTGCAAAGGGTTATGGGCCTGGCACGCGAAAACTCAGCACTTTCTGGATGAAGCCCTGCTCTTGCTGAGAATTCCAGCAAGAACAGCCCTGGGATCCCACTGATCCTGCTTTGCTAAAACACGACACTTTAACTTCCCAGCCCTGCTTCTGTCAATAAGACTGTCTGAGCAAGATAAATGTTAATTGAAACAATTCAGTTCCATTATGGATCTTTCTTTGCCTCTTATTTATTTGATTCCATTCAGAATTTTTTCTATGTTATTTAAAGGGCACATGTCTACAGTTTAAGAGTGAATAATCCAATAACACAACAATAGAGCAATCTGAATTGATTGGAAAATGGATGAAAGTTGTTCTATTTAATACAAATTATTTTGTTTCTGAACTGGCATACATATATCACTACCTTTTGTCTGCTTTTTTATACAGCACTTAACAGATTAATATTTGCATGAAATCATCTTCCACCTAGTAGCCTTGGTGATGTGTTGGGACTCCTCTTTTCTAGGTCTTCAAGGACTAAGGGAAAGATGGTTACTGCTCCAGTAATTTAGAGCCAAAGTATTAGATAAGGAATAAGAGACACTGTCACCACGTAAGGCTGGGCCGGCTCTTAAAATGGGCG
>NW_009636882.1:4142-5054 GCF_000690535.1 Cariama cristata | reverse complement strand
CCGGCTGCTTGCAGCACTTGGCCGGCGGCGTGGGAGATGGAGAAAGCCGCCGGTTCCCCCTCCGTGGGCGGCAGCTACCCGCAGAAAAACGCCGAGATCCTCAGCAGCCAGTACGGCATCAACCTCTTCCTGGCCGGGCTGCTGCTCACCTTCGCCTGGGCTGTGCACGCCGTGGGCATCAGCAAGAGCCACCTGCTCTCCTACCTCATCACGCTGATGCTCATCCAGCTGCTGTGGATGCTGTGGTCCCTCTGCAGGAGCTGCACGCCGAGGAGGGTGATCCGGGACAAGGACAGGCATGCTGGAGCCCGCTGGCTGAAGTGTAAGTACTGCCCAGTGGCACACAGCGTGGCACCGGGCATGGGACATCTGTGCCATCACCTGTCTCTGCTACCACTTTGTTACCCTCTCCATCCCTACCAGGAGCCATCCTGGTATTTATGAACGTAACGCACATGCAGTGCACTCTAAAGTAAATATATGCATAAGCTGAACATACTAGGAGATTGTATGGGAAAGCTGTTTGCTAAACATCCTCACTTTCCAACCTACCGTTTACAGTGCTGGAAGCTCTGGCACCTTTTTTCCCTTACGAGGCTGGTTTGGCAACACTTCAAAAATAAAATATAGCTAATGGAAAAGGCCGTTTTAATGATGTCATGTGACTCTTTGGAGGAATTATCACCTTTTCCAGACAATATAATGCAAGTTACTTAGGCTAGTGCCAGTCAGAAAGGTCCTCAAGTACTCTCTATCCCAATGTGTTATCAGAGATTCTCATCTATATCTGTACAGCGATGCCTTAGAAACATCTGGAGTTAGACAGAAGAGGACAAAATCCCTGGCCAGGTAAGTTTGTACATTAGTACATAAAACATCTAAGCAAGGAATCTAAAGCTAGCATTAGCTTGT
>NW_009636882.1:0-4111 GCF_000690535.1 Cariama cristata | reverse complement strand
GGAAAGTATAGAAGTTTGCCCTGTGATGTGATGGCCCTTATTTGCAGTCAAGTGCGTACTGGAGTAAGGATATAAAGATATATTGAGAGAAGGTCGCTGGGGAGCACATCACAGAATCATAGTGACAGGAATGCTGTGTTTCTGGATCCCAAGAAAAAGAAACAACCCACTTGAGCACTGGGTAGAGCAATAGGCAAGCGCAGTTTTACCGACCTCTTTTCCAGTCTCAGCAGTGTAAGTGGTAGGTTGGAAAGTGAGTATGTTAACTGGAGTGCTGTAAGACAGCTTTTCCATAAAATGTTTCTGTCCTGCTAGCAATGAGACAACAGATAATTATAACAGCAGCAGCTAATGAAATACTTAAATGAAAATTCCAAGTACATCTAAAACCTGATTATTTTGAAAAGTAAGATTTGTTGTGGAAGTTTTATTTGTTCTCAGTCTCAGTGCTTGTGTCTTTTATTTTTCTTTGCAACTGTTAACAGTTACGCTGTATGAATTGCTCAGGGAAAATCTTTTTTTTTTAATGTCTAACATTTTACAGCTGTGGTCTGTAGACCCTTTGCTGAAATGTGTGGTGTTCATGTACCAACTGTGGAGTTCACGTACCAACTGTTCAGTTGTTCTCCTTGATTATTTACTGTTTTCCAAAACAATATTCAGCTCTCAGGCATTTTTCATTTATCAGCTTATGTGGCTGACAATCTCATGAAATTCATTAATGCAAGGATTAATTTGATCCTATTTTGGACCAAGCTGTGCTTTTGTTACTCAGAGGGTAGCTTTCTCCTCCTAAGTATGGAATAAATACTGCTTAACATGGGTAAGTACAGCAGGATGTCCTGCCCTTTTTCTTTCGGCACAGCATTCACAGCATTTCATTTGTCCTACGGGATGTAAGGAGTTACAGAAACTTAGAAATAAGATACTGGAATGAACTTCTAGGTTACCTTATCCATTTCTTTTACCAGCACAGGATGGCTCTTTGTACTAGCTTCTCAAGTGGTGCAGCTTCCACGGCTTCTCTTGGATGTCTAGGCTGGAGTTCAACAAGTTTGTCCTTAGGGAAAGTCTTACACTTTCCTATTCTTAGGAGTTACTTGTAGTTACAACAAGCCTGTGCAAGCCCTTTATCCTCTATTGGTAAAAGGAAACTTATCTGAGCTAAGGAAAAACTCAGGTGGCAATTCCTCTGCCAAGATCCCCCTTGCCCTCCTCTGCATCAATGGTTTTGTTACAGAAATCTTTTATCTGAAAGACTAAAAGTCCAAAAAGGAGGAGGGAAGGTGGACAAATTTTCATCAAGTCTTTCCACAGAAAGCTCTTTGCAATTTTTCATTAGCTCTATGAGCGACTTTTGAAGAATATCTCTTTGCTGTCATTGTGAGAGCAAATGTTCCTATATTAAGCAGTATAAAATGAGTATATTTTCATCATTCCCTTCAAACTGTGAATATCATTTTAGTAAAAGTGGTGGTAGCTGGCTACTTAGAGCATTTTGCTATGACAAATGTTGAAAAAGAATGACTTAAGAAAACCTCCTATAACTGAGGCCTCGCACATGGTTAACAACATTAGATGGACAAATAGTTAACAATAATTACTCACAGAAAGGTTTCCTTGAACATTTTTGCAGCTGTGTGAACCCTAGAGCGCAGTTGTCTTCCCGCTTGCGTGGTACACCAAGGAGTGCTCTTACAGTCTGAATGTGGGAAAAGTTCCAGGGAGAGCTTTGTTTTTAATAACATACAGTTATCCTGACCCAAATAATCACAGGGAAACTTAGAAAGTCCTTTTCTTAACTTAGTCCAAATGTTATTCCCCTGAGTACAGTCTCCTGTTAGGAAAAGCTTTCTGACCATTATTTGGAAGTCAGCCAAATGAGCCAGAGAACTCAAAATGAAAGTCAATTAGCTTCACAAATGGCTTTATTTTATCATGTTCTCCAGCAGCACAGCTTCTGTTGAAAGCATAGACAGCCAGTCAACTTACAAAGCTTTTGACAGACTTCAACTTGTATCTTTTTACTGCTTGCATTAAATTGTCTATTATTTAAACAATATTTTAAGTTTAGAGTGGCGTTTTCACAAATGTATCATTATCGCTTTTTTTCTTCTTGATGGTTAACAGAAAGAATTAAGCCAGCACTTAGTAATACTGAAAATCCTATTCTTGATCCCCTCAGATACACAGGTTTCAATGAATATTTGAAAAAAATCCCATTTTTTTTAAATAATACAGTGCCCAATAGCAATCATTTCATGTTGCTTTAACTTTCAAATAGAAATAGCAAAACAGTGGAATTATCTTCCTTATTTATTATTACTGATATATCTCTAGTATTTAGTGTTAGTACATAATACTAAAGTTTCTATCAGGAAAACTTAGCGTGGAAACTATTAGTATACCATATGTATGGTCATTATAGTTGTGCTTTGATTTTTGACTAAGCAAATTAGTACAATCATTCTCTTTTGAAGCCCCTTAAATATGCATGTTGGACACTTTGTGTATGCTTACAGTGTGGCCATCTGAGTGATTGCGAGAAACATCTAAGTATCATTTGAATAAATGAAATAATCAAACATTAAAAGAAATGAGTCATATAAAGTCTTCTAATCCCTGGAGGACAATGACAAAACTATTGATTTCAAGGGGAACAGACTGAAGCCCACCAAGTCTCTGATGGATGTAAAGGAAACATGAAGAGAGATATAAGGCATAAACCAAAATACTCAATGTGAAAGAAACTTCATGGGGGTGTGTGTGTGTTTGTTTTTCTTGTTGTTTTTTTTCCCCCTCAATGGTCTGCTGGACATTGATGTAAAACTGTAAACCTATACAACTGAAATACTGATCTTGTGAAATGGAAGCAAGACAGAATGGAACTATAGTATAGGTCATCCTTGTAAAGACAAGATGCATGTATGATGCAGGAGACAGATCACTAATCTAAGATGTATTTGCTTTTTATTTTTTTAAATTTAAACCTGAGCCCCTTGCCTTGCCTTGCTTTGCCTTGCCTCTTCCCATTTCTTCTAGTTAACAAGTCCTTTGTGATCCTACTCTGCTGAGCCACTCTCATGAGTAATGGAAACAAGGATGCAGAGCTTTTACATTATAAAATACATTTTCCACCCATTTTGCTCTGACATTACTACTTCACTAAAGCAGTTCTTCAGGGCTTGATCCTGCACCATGAATTCATTGGGAAATTACCTTACTAGTGTCACGACTGGGGAATTAAATACCTTTCTAAAATACTTTGTAGAGTCAACATATGCGCAACAATTCACTGTAGAGTAATTGTGGAGGATTTTTATAGCCTTTTTGCTTCAGAATATAGCATTTTCCTTCTCATTGAAACAATTATATACATGTTAAGTCCCTAAGATTGACATCTTTCAGACAAATAGTGAAGCAGGCTGAGTTTCCTTCATACTTCCTGAATAAACCATGAATCATACAATCAATCATAGAATAATTTAGGTAGGAAAGGACTTCTGGAGATCATCTGTTCCAACACCTTGCTCAGAGCAGGTACAATTACCTTAGGTAAAGTTATTTCAGAAGAATTTACAATTCTAATTTATTTTAGAATAATTTAAATTCTTTAAATAAGGAAGGAAATGTATCATTTGATCTCAAGAGTAGCCTAGAATTTTGCATTTCATGATGCCATTTACTTTTATACAACATGAACATGGCATATCTATTTAAATGTGGGCTCCAGTCCTGTTACATGTGTTAGAAAGAATACAAATTAGCTGACATAATAAGCATAAATAAAAAATGTATGGGAATATACACATGCATGAAGTGCAGATGTGAGGATTTAGATTTTGAAATATGAAAGTAAAAATTTCTCTCTCTTGGTAGAAATTACACTCCATCAGTAATTTGACATTGTTTTTGTTATAGAGAGATTGTAAAACAGAAGCATAAAATCCTACTGGAATTCATACCCTTGTGATTAAAAAAATTTCTGAAGTACATTTTTGTTTAATTTTAAAGGATCAATGAAATAATAAACAAAAATACTTTGTATTTTTATCATTTATACTTAATTTTTATGAATTCAACTTTAATAATGTATTATTAATTAAATAAA
>NW_009636881.1:1226-1550 GCF_000690535.1 Cariama cristata | reverse complement strand
TGCGTGCCCACCGCCCACCGCCTGGGCCCTGCACCCACCTCGCTCTTGCTGCCAGCCCCAGAGCTCGGCCCAGACAGCATACGCATTTGGGGCACCTTCCTTGGCCCAGTCCCCACCCGGTGCCTCGCGCAGTCCCTGCAGGGTGCTGGTGGGCACCATGGAAGTACCCACTGGTCTGCTCTTTCCCAAGGCAACCTGCAAAGACGCTGTGGTACGACCGCCCGCGGTACGTCTACCTGGAGTTCTGTGTCGAGGACAGCACAGATGTTAAGGTTGTCATTGAGGACCAGCGGCTGGGGTTCAGGTGAGCTGCCAGTGCCCTCC
>NW_009636881.1:0-1168 GCF_000690535.1 Cariama cristata | reverse complement strand
GGGCACGCACGCCCTCAGCCCTCTCCTAAGCCAGGCTGTTACGGTGTTTTGGCAGTTGCAAAAATGCAGACGGCGTGGAGTTCTACAACGAGATCAACCTATATGCCAGGGTGAACTCCAAGGTGAGGCTTCCGCTCAGCAAACTGTTCTCCGACAGCCTGCATCAGGCTCAGAGTTAAACCCAGCCTGTGCAGTCTTGAGCAATGCTGCTTAGCATTGAATCCTGTCCGTTTCCCAAAAGCCTGAGTGGGGTAAGCACAAGCCTGGGACTCCTGACCTTGGGCCTGGCACTTGCAGTGCTGCCTTAGGCCAGAAATAACCTGTATCCATGGTTCTGTGTCCCCCACAGCCTGGATGTGGCTGAGCTTTAATCCTGTGCATGTCTGCAGTGGATTACAGAGAGGAGTCTGGTAGACACTGAGATGAGGCACCCCTGATCTCTTGGCAGGACTCACAGGAGAAGCGCTCTGACCGCTCCATTACATGCTTTATGAGGAAGTGGAAGGAGAAAGTGGCCTGGCCCCGCATCACCAAGGAGAACATCAAGGTGTGTGTGACGCCTGGCAGCCAGGACCAGCCTCAGCGCATGTGCTGTCCCCACGCAGCACCTCAGGGCTCCTGGGGACCAACTTGCCTCTGGGACAGACACTGAGGGCCCCACATGGGGACCCCAACACAGAGGTCCCAAAGAGCCCAACCTCACGGTCACTGCCGGTCCACGGACCTCTGCCCTCCAGGAAGGATGTGGCACCCCCTTCCCTCGACACAGGCAGCGTCAGGACCAGCATCCGCAGGCAAAGGGACACACTCCTGTTTTTTTCCCCAGCCCAGCCAATCCCCTTGCCTGAGCAGTCTGTGCTCACCCCACAGAGCAATCCCTGGACTGCGAGGACGGGGCTCCCTAGGTCCCCTCTGTGCTGCTCCCTCCCTCAGGGAATGCTCTCTCTGCCCACAGCCGGCCTGGCTCTCTGTGGACTTTGACAACTGGCGAGACTGGGAAGGGGACGAGGAGGTGGAGAGGGCCATGGTGGAGCAGTATGCAGAGGTGAGCTGGGCTGCAGGCCTTGGGGTCCTAGGGTGTGTGTGGGGTGGGTGCTCAGGATGGGGGGCAGCTGGGCATTTGGAGTTTCCCACAGCCGTTTGTTTTCTGTCCAGCTGCTGGAGAAGG